>NW_015511024.1:0-10943 GCF_001515645.1 Sinocyclocheilus grahami
TTTTAGTTTTTTTGTTTTTGTTTTTTACAAATGGATATTTTAATTAGGTAACGTGTTTCGCTAATTTCCAATTACCTATATGCATTTTTGTTTTCATTTGTGCCACAAAATGGAATTTAATCAAGTGTTTCATATTCCAATTTATTCCCTAAGGACCTAAGCATGCTTTGCTGCAAACTAAAGTGTTGTACACTTAAAATAACTGATTTTAAATGGTACATTTGCTGTCTGCAGTCTCAGACCGTGACCTTTTTAATGCCTGAGCAGAGTCGAGAGTAACAACAAGTGGCGGTCATCCAACATGATTCACAAACAGCTTGATTCAGGAAGAAACTGAGATCTTAACAGGAGAGATGCTGGCATATCTGCCTAACTTGCAGAGAACGTATCAATTGATTACAATAGTAAAGACTGGGATGCACAACCTTTGATATCGCCAACAAAATTTCTGGAAAACGTTTTTTGTTCCATTTTAATACTTAAACCTAGTTATTCAGTTAAACCTATTTATTTTGGTATACTATCTATAAACAATTATTCTTGAGTTTATTTATTGCATTTATTATCTTTCAGCAGTCGTATCTGAACAGACCTGTGATGCACCATTTGAGAACCACTGAAACAATGTAGCATCCGTAAACCATTATAGATGCTTCTCAGCATGTTTAAATGACCTACAAATTAGCACATGCAATATATGGAGGAATGCATTTAGAATGGTCCCGTGATTTTCTTGGAGGCAACACTTCTGTGCTCCTTTCAGCTGTTATACAATGAGCTTCTTACAGCAGAAAGCAGCCCTATCTAATCACCCCCTATTGGATTAAACCCCGAGAGAAAGCCCAGCTTTATTCTTAAAACAGATTTCCTTTTCGCAGTCTAATAACGAGAGGCATAGGTAGTGATTCAGAGAAGATAAAAAAACAATAAATCATGTATATCACTCAACTGTTGTTTGCAAAAGATTCTCCTTGGAAGGAAGCCTCTTAGAAAACTCGTAGCTGATCTGTGCTGTAACCTATACAGGTTTAATGCAGCGTTGGAGTAACTCACTAAAAGTAACAATAAAAGTTCTAACAATAATTCATAATTAAATACACAAAATGCAGTTCAGAAGCTATAGGGGCCAGTTCATTCAGCAAAGATGCATTAAATTGCTCAAATGTGACAGTAAAGACATTTTCTTAATGTTACAAAAGATTTATTTTTCAAATATATGCTGTTCTTCACGTGAATCAGCGTTTTCAACATTGATAATAATGTTTCTTGAGCATCAAATCAGTATACTGTATGTGAATGATTTCTGAGGGATCACTTGACACTGAAGACTTGAGTAATGATGCTGAAAATTCAGCGTTGACATCAGAGGAACAAATTACATTTTAAAATAGAAAGTAGTTATATTAAACTGTAATAATATTTCAAAACATTACTGTTTTTACTGTGTTTTTGATCAAGTAAATGGACTTGGTGAGCATAAGTATAAAAAAGCCCGGTTCTGCCACTGAACAAAAAAAAAAGTTCAATTCTGAGGAAAGAAAGACTGGCTTTTATGAGTTTATGGAGTTGACTGGAAACTGGAGTTTATGTCTCGCAATTCTGACATTATAACACACAATTGTGACTTTAGATAATGCAATTCTGAGAAAAAAAAGTCAAAAATGGGCGATAATAAGTCACAATTACCCTTTTTTATATTCAGTGGTGAAACAGGCTTCCATAAATGAGAAATTTTAAAAACATTAAAAATGAAAAAAAATCTTACCAACCCCAAACTTTATGGTAGTGTAATTAGGTGTTTTATTAGTTTTATAATTTGTATTTAGCACAGTAGTGGCACTAGGATGGGACCCTGTCAAAAACTTGCTTAGCCCCGGCAAAGCCCCCCAAGGATTTCTTAATGATATTACTGTTTTTTTTAACTCCCAATGTCACTTTCATTAACATTGAAAAATTAACATTAAAAACCTAAAAAAAAAAAAAAAAGAAAGAAAAGGTGGCTAATATGTGGCCCATAAACAATTGACATTATGGGGAAGGGGTCGGCGTGCTTAGGTACAGTGCGCATTAGTGTTCATTTTAAGTTTAGTACCAACAGCTATCACGATGGAGCGCCATTTAATATCAAGTAAAAGATCGCGAATTTCAGACACTTTGCAGAATAGCTCAGATGAGAACTATAACACAAGTCGACAGTCTCAAGGCCTAATTACACTAGTGCGTTTTCATTTTAAAACGGCGTTTTAAAATGAAAACGATCCTCGTCTACACTTGTGTTTTCACTGCGTTTCGGAAACGTTCTCCGTCCACACTACACAACCGAAAATGCATGTCACATGACCATTCATGCAGGTACAACAATGAGCATGATGTTATTGTTTGCACGGTCATCAAGGATGCACAGAGCGAATGTGGGCAGCCACGCCATCGTTACCAAAAGTCTCCGTTTTGGTCCATTTACACTGAAACGCAACCACATCTGCAGCGTTTCGAAGGTCAAAAATGCCAGAGTAGTGTTAACAACAGACGTAACTGTGGCAGAAGTTATGCATTTTAAAATGAAAATGCTTAGTGTAAACGTAGCATCAGTCTGAAGTTCAGGATGGAGAGGAGTCTGTCGTTACACAGAGTAGCAACTCTTTAAAAGAGCTTATGTGGAAATAGTTTAAAGTTCTGTAAGTGGATGCCAAAATAGTCACATTCATCTGTAATGTTGTATTTGAAAGGCTGCTCTCCAATGACTGACTCAAGTCAGAAATATTCACAATAGGGGAAAAATAGCTGCAGTACACTTACAAAACTTCACTAAGGCAATCATAGGCTCACATTCACAATAAATGAAGCTGTGCTTTACTACGCAAAATTGTGCCATCATAATCCTAGGTAGTTTGTTATGTGGTTGTCAGGGCGTTCTAAGTAACGTGACGTGTGGCCAAGTATGGTGACCTATACTTGGAATTTGTGATCGGCATTTAACCCATCCAAGTGCACACACACGGCAATGAGTAGTGAACACACACACACCCGGAGCAGTTGGGGGTTCAGAGCACTGTACATTCACTCCCCCCCACAAACAATCCCTGCCGGTACCAAGACTCAAACCCGCAACCTTTGGGTTACAAGTCAGACTCTCTAACCATTAGGCCACGACTGCCCCACGACTTCTAGGTGGTTGCCAGTGAGTTATTCAGTTGCTAGGGTGTCTTAGTTGGTTGACAGGGAGTTATGCTGTTACTAGGATGTTCTAGGTGGTTGGAATGGTGTTATGGTCACTTAAGTGTTCTGCGTGGTTGCTATGCAGTTGCTATGGAATTATGCGGTTGCTAGGGTGTTCTAGGAGGTTGCCACTAAGCTGCTATATGGGTGCTAAACTGTTCTTGATGGTTGTTTAGCAGTTTCTATGGTGTTCTAGGTGGTTGCCAGGAAGTTATGCAGTTGCTAGGGTGCTCTAGGTGGTTGCCAGGGAGAAATGCATTTACTATGGTGTTCTGAGTGGTTGGCAGGGAGCTGCTATGTGGTTGCTAAAGTGTTCGGAGAGTAAGAGAGGTTGCTATGCAGTGTAGCAAATCAGCTCATGAGGAAATATGAATAATTAACCACAACTAGTTATAATTAACTATTCATATTTTAGATCCACTGTAGATATTTAGCTGACCACTCAGGGTCAACCGTCTTGTCAATTCTAAGAACGTTAATTTCCTGGTTAAAGGAAATAACTTTCTTACTGTACAATTCTATAAGTTTGTAACGTAAATCTGCATGATTATTGACTCCGGTTATGAGTAAACAATGAACACGTCAAGTGTGATACAAGTAAGGTTTTATTAACTACATAAACACTTAAACTAGTCTAACATACTACATAAACACATTAAGCCGGTCTAACATACACATACACACACACACACACACACACACATACAGTTGGTATAGGAAAGGGTTAAAGTTTAGCACTAAAGAAAGAGACATAAGGAATGACATTTATGGAACCATTTTGCATATTCAGCAGATCTAAAACCTGAGGGAAAACGTCAGATTCTTAGTTCAAACAAACCTTGTAAAAAGGTGTAACTGATACTTAATGCATCAATTAAATCGACTAAGTTTGATACTTGCGTATGTCTAAAAAAGATTCCTGATGCAATCTTAAGGCCCCAAGATCTTGCTGAAGTTGGTTGATGAGAAAAAGCTAGTTTGAGTCAGAATCACTTGATGAATGAAAAGGACTAGGCCGGAGCCTGGCACGAGCTTTGGTATCCTGGAGCGTTTCTCACATCTTCATCTTAGCATCTCACTGAACCACCGAACAGGGCGGGTCACATGGAGTGTGGCCTTTTAAAGCCTGCAGAGATTCACGCCTCTCAAGATGGGTTCGTCCAATGAGGAAGGCTGAAATCCCAAGCGGGAGGTTGGAAATACTGAGGATTTTTATGACTCTTTGTCTGTAAGCATGGTATTTTGCATATGTAATTCGCTGGAGTGTTGAGGCACAAATTAGTACCGATTCTTAGAACATCAATATGTTGCAGAGGTATCAGCATGTAATATGCACTCTCAGTTAGATCATCCGAAGACGAATTCATAGATACTAGACATGGTAGAGTTACTTATATGAATGAGTGGTTTATCGTAAGCATGAATAAAAATAGTCTATAATACAACAGATTAAATACAACAAAATTGTGCCATCATAATCCTAGGTAGTTTGTTATGTGGTTGTCCTAGGTAGTATGGTGACCTATACTTGGAATTTGTGATCGGCATTTAACCCATCCAAGTGCACACACACGGCAATGAGTAGTGAACACACACACACCCGGAGCAGTTGGGGGTTCAGAGCACTGTACATTCACTCCCCCCACAAACAATACCAAGACTCGAACCCGCAACCTTTGGGTTACAAGTCAGACTCTCTAACCATTAGGCCACGACTGCCCCACGACTTCTAGGTGGTTGCCAGTGAGTTATGCAGTTGCTAGGGTGTCCTAGTTGGTTGACAGGGAGTTATGCTGTTACTAGGATGTTCTAGGTGGTTGGAATGGTGTTATGGTCACTAAAGTGTTCTGCGTGGTTGCTATGCAGTTGCTATGGAATTATGCGGTTGCTAGGGTGTTCTAGGAGGTTGCCACTAAGCTGCTATATGGGTGCTAAACTGTTCTTGATGGTTGTTTAGCAGTTTCTATGGTGTTCTAGGTGGTTGCCAGAAAGTTATGCAGTTGCTAGGGTGCTCTAGGTGGTTGCCAGGGAGAAATGCATTTACTATGGTGTTCTGAGTGGTTGGCAGGGAGCTGCTATGTGGTTGCTAAAGTGTTCGGAGAGTAAGAGAGGTTGCTATGCAGTTGCTAGGGTATTCTATAGTTGCCAGGGGGTTATGCTGTTACTAGGACATCCTAGGTGGTTGTCAGGGTGTTATGCGGTTGCTAGGGTGTTTTTGGTAATTGCCAGGGTGTTATGCATTTGCTAGGGAGTTCTAGGTGGTTGTATATTATATATATATAATTGTCCTGGCTCTTCCAAGGTTTATAATGGCAGTGAATGGGGGGGTCAAGATTTTGAACTCTTTTTTGAGCAACTCTTTAGCACTCTAGTAATCGCATAGAAAACATTCAAAACACCCTAGCAACCACATACCTTCCTGGAGGCCACTGAGAATAACCTAGTAACTGCATAGAAACTTTACTGCAACCACCAACTGCACTCTAGCAACTGTGTAGCAGAATACCCCAGCAATTACATAGAAACCACCAGAACACCTTAGGAGCATAGCATAGCATAGCAGCTCTGAACTATAGATAGGTTTATAGATATATATAACTAAGATTGTATTTGTCCAAAATAAGAAAATCATATACACCTAGGATGGCTTGCGGGTGAGTAAATCATGGGGTAATTTTCATTTTTGGGTGAACTCTCCCTTTAAATCTGATCACTAACAGCACACATCTCAGGAATTTGTAGTGGCAGTGGGTGATCTCAGCTTGCCACAAATGTCATTTGATAAACTAGCCAATTAAAATAATATGAAAAATTGAGCTTCTCTGAACTGGGTCCTAATTTAGAGAATCCTATATTAGATTCATGGCCTGTCTCAACACTGCAGCACAATACAGATATATCAGACGGTGGCCAGGCCTATATCAGACAGGAAGTTAAAACCCTCACACTTCCTCTCACACATGTGTTGTGTGTTACTCAGTGTATGGTGGTCATTTATGTTTGTGTTGCGTTAATGCAGCTTGCTTGGTTTTCTCATTAAGGCCTCTGTGTTTAACAGCAGACTTGGAGAGGGCACGTAGATGGACTTGTCCTGGAAGTCTGACCCCATCAGACTTATGTGGAGGGTCCCCTTGCTCCTCCGGCCCTGTTTGGGGTGCCTGTTTTATAAATGGAGCCACAGGGTGCTGATATTTTACAAGCTGCTTTGATAGAGGGCTGTATTGTCTGAAGTGGAGCAGGTAATTTACATTTGAAACAGCTCTCACTCTTACACACACACTCTCTTACTGTGCGTCCATGGCCCCGGGCTAATGTTCCCTTTCAGTGGAGACCAGGACCCATGCATCTGTAGATCACACATGCATACATAGGAAACATGGACAAGAAGACAAAAACAGACACCAACAGGAGCATATAATGACATGTTCACTCTATCTCACACACACACACACCAAATGCATGTGTCTGCTTGAAATGTGTACACATACACCAAAATACACATACAGCTGTAGGTTACACATGACCATTCTGGTCAGCAGCACGGTTCTACAGACTTAATGATCCATGACTGGACATCTGTGTGATGTGGAAAAAGTGGAAACCTTGTTCCAATTATTGCCGTCATGTGATAAAAGCACAAAATGGCCTCCAGCGTCAGGTTTCAGATGTCTGAGAGACTCTCCACATAGAATAAAAAGCAGAGCGCCTGAACATTCACATGATCAATACAACAAGATAATAAGAATGTTATTAGCAAAATGCCTGCTGATATCGAACAAGAAAATCGAGAAGAGAAATTGCACTATGCTAATAGCTTAAAAGTATACATATGAACATAAATTATTTTTTAAAAATAGTTTATTCAACATTGGCACGCATAGTGTAGTCAAATGTTTCCTTCACCTAATATGAGAAAAACACTGTTCGGGTACTATTCAACATTCATAATACTGACTGCTATATTTTTGTCATTGAGATTTTATCAGCAAACAGGAAATACACTCCCTGATTTTAAGGTACTACACTCTTCCCAGTCTCCACCAGGAGAAACTTCACATTCATCATGTGCATTGTAAAGTGGTCCTGTTCTAATGTTCAAATGAAAGCATAATTTGAGTCACTGCGTTCTGTTTTATAATTTTCACACTGACAGTAATGTAATTCAGTTACTGTCGCCATGTGCCAGTTGTCTCTGTGCCAGGTGCTTTGGCACTCTGGGCTCTTAACCGTTTAGGGCATTGTCATTCTCACTTTGAGACGTCTCTTAGAACGACGACAGACTGAAACACGGGCTGGCTCCTGAGACAAAGCTGTTTATTTCAGACCCTTTTAGAAAATAGGGGGGGGGTTTCGAGGCACAAGAGCTGTGCAGATCTCACTTGTGCCACAGAAGAGATCTTTGCATTTTCAATTTGCTCGCTACATTTATCATAACCTTTCACTCCATTCTGAAAGGTGGCGTAGTCATATCAGGTAGTTAGCTTCACAAGTTACACCTGGACTTATATGACCACTACAGCTATGTCCAAAAATGCCATCCTGTGCTTTAGAAATAAAGCATTAATAATTTAGCCACCGTTACACTAACTATGATTTCGCTAAAGCCCAAACTATACTTTATATTTTTGTGTTAAGATGTATGTTAGGGTACGTGTACAGTGCGTTACTGTGCATGCACGCACACGAAGACAGCGTACAAGAATGAACCGAGTTCTGAGTTCTGTTTTGCACCTTATCACACCAGAATTAACAAATACACACACAACTTCGTTTTGGCCGGATTTTGTTCGAAATGACGTCACATCAGTTCGTTCCTCGATTTCGCTTGAAGTATATCGGGGCCTTTACTCTATTCCATGAATTATTCAAGTATGAGGCTATATTGGAAAAACCCTATAAAAGAATTGTAAAGGCCAATCGTTGAAGTGAGAGAATCCTTGCTCAGCAAGTGCAGGAACTTCATCTAGAGGTGTCAGTCTGGTCCAGAACATTCAGTTCAGCACAAAGAGCGGTCAATGGCAAAATGCTTACACATCTTCTTGCGATGTAATAATCAATTGATGCATTGCAATTGATGAAGACTTCTTTTACAACAGGGAACTGTGTGAGTTAGTGATGCGCTAGGCTGAGGCTTCATAAGGTGAATTCAGGACATCAGGATAGGAGAATTACCTGTGCTCGTTCAGCTCTATCCACTTAACCACTGATCCTGAATACAGCACTGCAGACATGAAGAGTAAACAAAGCAAACGAGAGAGCATTAAGGGGTTTAACCACACTGAATCACATTGTAAATCTGCACTCTATCTAGACCTTAGTGCTCTCAGACCGGCCTAGAGCGACAACAGTCAAAAAAGAAGGCAAAAAACCATCACAAACTGTGTTGTGAGTGCATGAAATTCTTTGCAGGGCTTATCCAAACAAGGCCATTACAGTTACAAGTGAGCTGTGAGAGTTTTGCCCAGAGGGACTAAAGATAGGATTACTCCTAAAACCGTTCTCATTCAGAGATCTTCCATAAATGGCTGCAGTCAAGTCCATACATGGCGGGAACACTGCAATCCGACAGGAAAAATCAGGCAGATGACGGTATTCTCCGGACTTGTTGTCTTTCAACAGGCTCTAATCTGCAGAGTTCTCCTCAATTTCCCACTGGGCAGTGGACTATTAGATTACATAGATTCTGCCCTTACAATAAACACAGAGCCCCGTCCGTTTGTCTGAAGGTTGAGAGATCCGTCTCGCACTCAGTTGACGAGTTTGAGATATTGCCCAGTGTGTCCCATTGAGCACAGAGAGCTGAAGAGACCTCGGCTTAGGGGGCAATGGACTGAGTAGTAGAGTCTCCTCTGAGCTGATAGCTTTTGACTCTTGTGATTCAGTGGAACTGAGTTGAATAAAAAAAGCCCCTTTTTCATCATGCCTTAGGAAGGGTATGGCCTGGGGGATTATGGTCAGTGAGTAATCAAGGTCTATTGCTAAGGAAAGGGGCCTGGCCCTCAGGTCATGCTCTACAGACCATCATTTCATATACAAATGAGGGCAGGGAGTATAAGATAATGCATGTCTCCAGGAGGACTCTAGAGTTCCCCTTTACTCCTTTAGAATCTGCTGCACGGACCTCAACAAAAGGTTAGAAGGTCAGGGATCATTCATCGCAACATATCTGACAAGACACAACCAGCTTTCTTGCTTGCATACAAAAGTCAGTAACATAAGCCTGGCGAATATAACTCCTTTACATACATTATAATTGTTTTATTTATCTTCTTTTCTAAAAGATTAATACACCAATAACTGTGAACAGGGTCGTGGCAGGATGAAAAAGACCCTTACATTTATATATATATATCTCCATGCTTCACATGCTAACAATGCTAACTGGTATTAGCAGAGTATGTAACCGAATGATAAGCTAAGACATAGCGATATTGTTTCTCATTAACCGTGTTTAAATTTGTCTCTTTTCCAGGGAGCAGCATGACCGTTCATGGTATTGTGCCTGACATGCTGACGACTTTCAAAGCAATTCAGGTGGATATCCTGTTTAGTTTATAGTTAACTACAACTGACGTAGCATTTACGATGCATGAGCGGTTCTAAACATGGAGACAAAATGTTCAAACTTCTAAATACATAACACAACAGGCTTGGATTACATGTTTGAGTGTGCTTGGAATAACAAAAGTCTAAAACCGCTGAAATGTGACCTTAAAGAATAAAAACAGCCAAATGACTTTTGAAAAGAGAGTAATGCTGAACAGCTGCCTACACAGAATAAAACGAGTTCCTTTTGTTACATTTAAGGCTCTTAGTTCATTAATGGTGCATTAGAATGCCATAGCTAGATAGGTATCGCTAGCTACATACTAGCACTGTTCAAAACACTGCAACAACCGCATTGTAAAACCTCTTGCAACTTCTCAGAATACCATAGCATTTTGTCTGTGAGTTTTAGTGTCACTCAAGTTTCATAAGTATAAAAGTATTTTTGTTATAGCTTGCATTTGTTAGAGTTGTTAGCTAACACTGTTGTTTAAGAAGAATAAAATTTGTGATAGGAATGCTATTTTCTGCTGCTTTCTATCTGTTGACAATTTCCATATCCTTTTATTTATTCATTTATTTATTGACGATGTTCTCTACATTAATGTTGGAATACAGTACACTACATGACTTAGATTCAAACACATTGTAAAATGTTAAGCATCATACATTTACCAACTTTGTAAATAGTAACAGAGGAAAACTGGCCATCATACACTAAACGACTGAGGATCACTCACTACCAGACTTTAAAGTTGTTCCGAACACAACAAACTCACGCAGAAATGTGTGCCTTGTTGCTAGGAGATGCTTGACAAATGAACACAATATGTGTTCTAAAATCGGCTGAAAATATCAAACATGTCTTGATACCCTCCGACTGGATGGAATCAAAGTCTGAAGCTAAAAAAATCGATGTCTGTGACCGTAAGACACTACATGATTTTATATGAAATCTGTCAACTCAAATTTGCAGACAGGCTCTGACCTTCGGCAACTGGCGTTGATTATCCAAACTGTTAATCGGGGGGAAATTGGGGCAAAAGTCGTCTAGTCTATTCTAGCTTTTATTTTAGTCAGTTGTGATACCCTAAAAATTGCTGACTACCAATTCAGCTCTGCACGCAAGAGTTTTATTCGAAAGTTCTAGAACTTCACAGTCCATTCAATGAGAGAGATTT
>NW_015511025.1:0-240 GCF_001515645.1 Sinocyclocheilus grahami
AAAGCAAGTCAAATAAAAAAATATGAACAGCTCATTAAAAAATTACCGAATAACAGTAATCAATACACTAAGGAAATCAGATAGGTTTTTAACAGGGACTTAAAGACAGGCAGAGAAAGGGCCATTCTAATTTCTAAAGGCAGAGTATTCCAAAGCCGTGGCCCTGCTACCGCAAATGCACGCTCCCCTCTACATTTAAGTCTAACATGTGGAGCTACCAACAAAGCCTGGTCGCAAGAT
>NW_015511025.1:3009-5677 GCF_001515645.1 Sinocyclocheilus grahami
CACACACACACACACACACACACACACACACACAACACACACGGTCTGCGGTTCAGCCTGCCTCTGGGAGGAATCCCGATCTGCAACAACTTTAGTTTAATGGTTTAGTCTGATTCAGGTGATTGAACACAAAGCTAGTGGTAACTATAGACAACACCTATTTCTTAGTAAAAACTGTGCTCTTTAATGTGGAAAGACTTCATCTGATATCGCCGATCAAAAAGGATGTGACGGACCACACCTACACCTACAAAAATCAACAACACTGTCCAGTGTGACTCACACTAACAAGACAGCGAGAGCACAGAAACTTTAACATGTAATGCATTTACACAGATATGGTTCTCTACAACTTTTCTAGCCAGTCAACATATTTATAGAAACTGCACTCACAGAGCGCAATTCTCAGGCAATTAAATATCATTTTATAGCTGAGCATTATTAGCTACACTTATATTCACTATAGAATTTTTGGTAAGAGTTTACAAAAAAAATTACAATTAATTTATTAGGTATCATGAACTACACTGAAAAAAATTGTAGAAAAAAATATTCACTCAGAAATTGCTAGTAAATTTCACAATTACAAAGAAACAACAAGAAGCACATTGAATTAAACAAAAATTAGAAGTAGAAAAATTGAAGTAGCATTTTCTTGCAAAATGTACTCTGATAATCTTTGTTTTATTTACAACTTTGAAAAACCATTTAACAGTGTAAATATGCACAATGTTTGTACAGCGATTATTAATATTATTACATTTATATCATTAATATATTTTTACATTTAATAAAAAATGCATCAAGTTAATTTTATAATTAGTTACCAAGTTATAAATAAATATATCATAATTAAATTAACATTAGTATTAGGTATGTACAAATATGAATCACCAGTGAACAAAAGTATATTTATAAATTAACATTAACCTTAATATCAAAGAATGCTGTAGGCTAAAAGTTGCTGTTGTTAGTTCATGACACCCTATGCATTAACTAACACAATCTAAACTTATTGTAAAGCGCTACTTACATTTCCATGAAACTGTATCATTTTATTCAATCACAATTTAGATTTAAGTTTTGCATGGTTGGTTTGTCATCGCTGAAGGCTTTGTTTAGTCATCTGTAGATTAGCAGAGCTTAAACTAACCTAAACAAACAGTAAGAGTTTAACTTTCAACTTTAACTCGTTATCTAGAAGTACTAAACTCATTAGTTGACATGAAGATTCAGCTGGATCAAAACTGTCCTGGACCTTTTCAAAAGTGCCGATTAAACTAAGCATCTGAATGAACAAAGCACTATGGTATCAATTATCACAATATTCAGATAATAATAATAATAGTACACTGTATTACCCAAAGTCAAATATCATGTTTATTTTGTTTACCTTTCCTCTAAATGCATGTCTCGACATTCTCAAAACCAGAGGAGATCCAGAAAACCCACTCTCCAACATCCAAGAGACAGGCTGAACATCCAGAGAAAATCTTTCCCACCTCTTTTTCTGATCTAAAACGCACATTTCACAAGCCCAAACAAGCACAGCAATGTATCAGACATAATGGTGCAATAAACCAAGTCAATGGTGGAAACCATGAGCTCCTTTCTTTGTGCATACAAAATAAATCAGGGTTTATGTTTTCTTCTTGATCTACTGTCACGCCTTCACGCGCTTCTGCAGCTTCATCTCTCGTGGAAAAGGTGCGTTTGCATTTATTAACAAGATAGACGCACAGCTCTCCAGATTTGGCGTCTCATATCTGCCCCTCTGCTACATTTGGGATTGCAACATTGGTTGCGTCTCAAAAAACTAGTGAGCCGCCTAAACAGACAGCACATTTGAGAATCGCAGACGTTCAAATCGACCCGTATTTGCATATGATGGAACTTTCGATTCGATGCCCGAAAAGTGACTCGATTTCATTGTTTAGAATGAGTCTATAATGCTGACTATGTAGGCAGCTCACTAGGTTTTGACACACAGCCTTGGACTGCAACACTGTATCAGCGCAGTTCTTTGATCTAAACGCGTAAAGGGATTTCTGCGCACTTCACTAGTGTTTACATCTTACGTTTTGTATAATATATCATACTTCTTACAGAAATAAAGCCTGGTTGCGTGAATGCCAGTTAACCCAGGGCCATGTTTTCTGTCAAGAGTTTGGAAAGGAAGGAGCTCCACTGACTGTCCACCAAAGAATGGATATAAAATACACTTAAAATATCGATGCGTCTGTGCATAGGGCTTGAATGAAATCATAAATAGCAACGAAATATTCCAGCACTTGCCAGTTTGACCATCAGTTTCTATAATCTCTTGTTGTTTTGAAGGTAACGTTAGTCCAGTTCAGAAATGACAATCCAGTTCAAGGATGCGCAAAATCCGTGCCGCATCTCGACGGGAATTTAAAGATAAAAAAAAACAACTAATAACTGCGTATCCAAACACCAGATCTCCGTGGGAATAGACAAAAGTTACGAGCTTTACTCACAATTACTACTAGGAAAATCCCAAAATGGCTTCCATAACAGAGTAAAGCCAGACGGATGAAGTCGTTCCTCCTATTTTCCAGACTCAACTGTCAATCACGCGGCGTGCTTTGAATCTATTGGTGGAAAAGACGCAAGTCACGCCTTCCCGCTCTACGTCACACAGCCTTGG
>NW_015511025.1:5991-6210 GCF_001515645.1 Sinocyclocheilus grahami
ATGAACATATTTTCCAAGTCTTTTATATTGTAGGCTATTTTTAGAGTGTAAAAAAACAACTCATAAAGCAAAAATAAATGGTTTTAATATGTATAACTTCTTTAATATTGATAAAATCTCAGACATCTTTATTTGCCGCTGACTCACATATTGGAAGACTGATTAATGAGACTGAAGGGGTCATATGATGCTGCTAAAAAGAACATTATTTAGTGTATT
>NW_015511025.1:7975-8465 GCF_001515645.1 Sinocyclocheilus grahami
ATAACAAATTCCTTGTATGTGCAAACATGCTTGGCAGTGAAGCTCTTTCTGATTCTGATTCTGATATGCTTGCAAGGCCAAACACACGGTGCAACAGCGCCACCTACTGGTCTGACAGAGCACTGCTGCAGTGCACCTCACAATTAAAGATGTTTGAAGGATGAGTGTACGTACAGGGTGGAGTTACCAACGTCAAATAATAGCTTACAATTCAAACTCACTGCTGCTAGAGAACAAATGAGCCTTTACAGCAAACTGCGATATAACGCTGTTATACACTCATTTAAGCTCTACTAACAGTGTATTGGCCTTCAAGTGAGGTAGAATTTAAAACTTTATATATTTGAAACTGTGTCGGCCTGTTCACTATTATTTAAAAGTGTCAGCTAATCACACCGAATAACAAAATAAGTCAGTTGAATCGCTAATCACTCACTGTTTGTGTCTTCCTGAGGTACTTCTGCAAACTCACCCAGGCGGCGGCGGCGGC
>NW_015511025.1:10041-10941 GCF_001515645.1 Sinocyclocheilus grahami
TTTAGCCTTTTAAAACAGTTAGGCCTACATATTTATAAATAGTTTTATTAGTGAGTAATTAGTAATAGAAGAAGAAAAAGCATGTAAAAAGTCTTTAATTTGCTATTAAAATAGTTAAAAGCATTTCTTTCATGGTAAATCGATTTCCCCAGAAATAACTGCAGAAATGACATGTATTTATCTATTCTGCTACAAACAGTGACACCTTGAGTACAAGGAACATCTCCTTATTTATTTATTTACTTAATTTACTTTATTTAATCATTCAGTCATTATGTAATATATGTATTCTAATTCTATAATTTAATTAAAACCATTGTATCCATATTAGGGGAAGCATCTCGTGAATTTATAGGCCTGCTACAGTAAAGATAATGTGAAAATGAATCTGTACCTAAATGCATCTGGTGTGAAGGAACCTGACGTCCAAATGAAGTGAGAGAAAGAGGGCGAGTGAACGGGGCGGTGCTGATGAAGACCATGCAGACACAGACACAGAGAGAGCCCCGGGTCCCGGGTGAATGACAGATGCACGGTGTAGGATATAAAAATCAGGCTTCTGCGTCATGTGGATATACAGTCATCTAGTTTACTAGCTTCGTTATCATTCTCGACGTAAAACGGGCATCTGTACGTCCAATAAACATCAGCACAGCGACATCGTACAGTGCTACAGTCGCATCTGTGCTAGACGAAAGCCTTTTGTTCATGCACTTTATCTAGTTTTTCTTATTTATTCAAACAGAAGCTCTATAGGCTGCATTGCGATAAAAGGTAAGTGCTGATGCTGAGATTTTAACATCTGTGCACGGTTATCTGTTAATAGCAAATACATCTTTACAGATAAAAGAGCAGTGGAATGCGGAGCCATTTATTATCTACAGCTTTGACATAATAATA
>NW_015511026.1:0-1251 GCF_001515645.1 Sinocyclocheilus grahami
AAAAAGCATTAATAGGACCCCTTTAAATGGTATGAAGTAAAAAGTAATAACATTTTACTTACACCTTGAATACATGCACATCTTTGTTTGACTTAGCAAACACTGCGAATTACATATAATGATATAATATTTTTAAATGTGTAATCTGGCGGTGTAATTACCGTCATTACACGAATTCCTGCGGCGTTGACCTCTTCCTTTGACTCCTCCTCTTCTGGTTCAGTGGACACGGATGGAGTTTTAGGTTTGTACCATGAGATCTGTAGAATTCGACCTTTGAACTTCGCCCCTTGGTTTGCAGCCTGAAAAAAATTATGATTTAGTGGCGATAAATGTAACAAATACCATAAACTAAAGCTTAAATAAAAAAAATGTAAAAAAAAAAGCAACTACGTTTTCCGCTTCACTACGGGTTTTGAAGGTCATCACAACACTGGTAGCATCATGGTCACGAAGCTCCTCGATCTCGCCAAATTTCTATACAAGTCATATGGGTTGATCATAAATTTGGTGATATACAAATATATACAAATGACGCACTTTTTAAACTCAAGTCTTACCACAAAATGAGGCATGAGCTCCTCCTTCTCTTCCTGTGTGAAGCCAATAATATTGAGGGCTCGAGGCCGGTGGTCTACTACCATGTGATTGCCTCCTCCACGCCCCCTCAGGCTCCGCCCTCGGCCCCTCCCTCTGCCTCGACTTGGTGCTGCTGGTGGCTTGCCCCGCCCACCCGGGATCAGTCCCAGCCATGTTGCCTACATGATTTTAATACAGAGACAAGTGGATGTGTTAACAGAACTTACAATAAAAAATCAAATATAATAAATAATGGTAATATAATAAAATTAATTAAAACATAATATAAAAATAGTAAAACAACTATATATGTATACACACATATCAGGGTTTCAACAGGTTTTATGAAGGTACATTTAAGACTTTTTAAACACCTTTTTAAAACCAAGAAAATGGAAATAACGTTTACTGTTTCTTCTGATCACACTGTAAAGCTAAATCATGTTGTTCTTCAGTACTTTTGTCTTGTTTTTCAGTGCAAATGTCAAGATACATTTAAATTACTACAAAAAATTTCTTTGAGAAATTGGTCATAATGAAGAAGTTTTCATACCACATTGACAGATTTGTTCTTTTTTTTAGGCAATTTTGTTCAGCCTCTCAGAAAACAAGACTTTATTTCCTCATTTTGCATCTAAGGATGCAGAGATATTTGTATTGCAAAAAAAAAAA
>NW_015511026.1:1565-2836 GCF_001515645.1 Sinocyclocheilus grahami
AACAATGAAAGTATGGGAATGGTGTAGTGAGAGCTTCTAAACTTTCAAAAAGTACTAGATTTTGAAACTTGCCTAACCTTTACCCTGACTGCAAATAAAAAAATGATAAGTTACAGAGTGACAAAAGCCACACCACATGCTGGTCATTTCTCTTTCATGCCCTGACTGAACAGACTTTCAGCTAGTGTAGTTTCTTCTGTTCGCTCTCTTCCATTAATTGTCTTCCCTCGATCTTTCTCTCATTTCTTACATGGGAGCCGATCAAACTTTAATGGAATGAGAAGCATGAGAAGCATCAGCGTGTGGAGAGGGATGCGTGTTGTTTAGGGACGGGTCCTTGGGGTTTGGGAAGTGCTCAGAGTTAAATGTGCATGAGATGAAGTGTAATGACATGCATATTTCACACCAGCTAATTTAAGCCCAGTGCCAGCCGTGACGCTTCTGTTGTCACTCTTGTTTTAGGAACGCTTATGTTAGGACTGAGAGTGAGACTGTGTTTGGGTGAAATGGATTATGCTGGTTGTGGGTGTGTACATCTGTCTCTTTTGTTTAGGAGGAAAAAAAAAAAAACCTCTTAGCAACTACAGGGCTCCAGACTAACATTTGAGAGCCAAGCTCTACAGATGGTGTCACAGCACCTGATTTGGGAGCAGCAAAATAATAATTAATAATATTACTTATTACATGTTTTGTCTCTTGGAATGGCACATTTGAAAGAGGCTTGAGTTGACAGTAGCAGCAGTTTGAGCTGGGATGTGGATGTAAATGTATATATTAATAATATAATACAATTTGATATGAGTTTCTCTGTATTTCTGTTACAATACCAGTCTTATGTTAACTGCATTGCTGTGGCACAAGGTTTCTCCTGTTTCTAGCGTCAGTTTGTTGAGAATGTAAGGGCTGATTCATCTGGCTTTAAACTGTTTTAAATGAGAGACATTGGTGCTTTGCAAGAACTCTACAGTGAATTTGAATACTTCTCCCTGGATCTCACAGAGCTGTTTAATAATGGCTGCGTGATCGAGAAATGCATATGCTCTGGTCCAAGTTTCATTAATTTGTTCCCTCGTTAACGGTGGATAACAACATAAACATAACATAAAAATAAATATATAAATAAAATAAATTTAAAATACAGGCAAGATGACAAGAATTACAAAATACTTCACAATTAAGTGACTATCACAATTAAAAATATACAGTATTTTGTAAGGAAAAAAATGGGTGCTTAAAGGGTTAGTTCACCCAAAAATGAAAATTAGCCCATA
>NW_015511026.1:3992-4631 GCF_001515645.1 Sinocyclocheilus grahami
GTCTGTGGTGTCTTCTCCTGACGTCAGCTTCTTATGGAAGTCCAACTCCGCATCAAGCAACTCTTTCTGTGCCTACAGATGAAATAATAGTTATACTTAAATGCAGAAAGATCTTATAAAACAAAGGTGACAATCTATGTAACTACAGAGACAGTTATGACTGTAATCTGTGCCACCGGAAGCTACTTTCAGCAGTAACACCTGCTATATAAGAATTGTCTTACATCTGTTTTTGACTTCGTTTGTGTCGTGTTGGCAGCAGCTTGTGAGGTCGGGCTGATCTCATTCTTCAGCTGAGAGATCTTTTCTGTCAGTTCTTTGAGAGTCTTCATGATGTTGGCTCTCTCCTCTGGCTTCATCCCTCTGTTCTTTTCCAGGCGGTTTATCAGCACCTGCAGAAGACGTTTCAGGTTTAATGTTACATTACACTGCATGTACGAAACCTCTAGTACAGTTCTGTTATACACTTCTTGTATATTATATTCATTCAACTAAAACTGAATCAGGACAAGTACGATTAAACATTACTTGTCCTTGTTGTGTCTCTAGTGTTTGATTCACCCATTAAATCAATCATCTCAGAGAGCTGGGTGTCCAACACCCGGTATAAAGCCAATATCACACTAATTAAATTAATGA
>NW_015511026.1:5239-7363 GCF_001515645.1 Sinocyclocheilus grahami
AAATGTGATATTTATTTTATACAACAGTTCAATAAACAATAAATTCATATCAAGAAACTTACGTTTTAGACACTATATTGGCTGTTTTTATGCTATTTATGTGCTATTTCGCCAACAAAAAAACATTTATGCATTTGTAACTGCAGTTTAAAGCACTCCATGTCCCTCTAAGCTGCATTAACATGTGTAAATACATCTAAATGCCACTTCATACGCAACTTCTGCGAAGATGAATTTTATTGATACTGATTTAATTTGTTTAGTAACAGCCAAACTGTATTATTATTATAATTGACTGATTAAATGTAAGAATTTGACTCAAAAGATGATGTACACCTTTAGAAAAAAATGGCTTTATAAAAGGTAAGAATGCCCATACAAGTTAAAAATCAATTTAAACTTATTGGAAAATATTAATTTTTATCACTGCTGTGAACTGACCACACAGAATATGAAGAATATCAAAAACTTTAGGAGTCAGCTGTCCACGGTATCCTTAAGATATCAGCACAATAACACACTCAGCAAAATATTGTCTAATTATCTTTATCGATAAAAATCACAGAAAATATTGAGATTATTTTTTGTCAATATCACACACCCCTAATACCGACAAAATGATTTGCAACGGTCGCTTTGTCACGCCCAGTGTAGACAGCCTCAAACTGTTGGTGTATTTCTGTCTTTTTTTTTTGGCTAGTAGAAGTTATGAATGGCCGGTAACTTAAAAATTTAGTAGCCAAATTGGCTGGTGAGTGAAAAAGTTAATTTCAATCCCTGCATACAATGTATTTTTGGCTATTGCTACAAATATACCCCAGCGACTTAACACTTTTGTCTTTTGTGCTCCAGGGTCACATATAGTATGTACATGTAGTTAATTAATATTACTCGGTAATTAAAATGTATAATTACACTATAAAAAGACACCTTAAAATAAAGTGTAACCAGAGATTTATACTTTACAGAGAAACTTCTTGATTCAAACCTATTATTATTATATATTTTTTTAAATAAAATAAAATAGGAAGCATCAATAAAAAGGAAGTAAACATTGTAACCAACAGTGCACACTGGAGAGAATTTTATATATATGTGTGTGTATGTATAAAGTACACAGCAAATATGACATGAATATCACATATTCTAAGCACTGTCAAAATGAAATCGGCTAGACAGAACAACTGCCAAATATCGGCCCCATCACATACAACTTTACAATTACTCTAAAATGTGGAAATAGAAATTACAGTAACATTAAAATAAAAAAAATAAAAAAGTGCAAGTGTCCAAAATTTTAGCTTTTTATAGATAAACATATATTTCGTTTTATTCTTCATACCTTTTGACATTCAATCTGTTTTTCAAGCATTTCTTGTTTCTTCTTCCTCATGTCTTGCTGCAGTTTCAATGCCTCCTGAAGGTCAGAGGTCACATTAGCTCACTCATAAGTACATTCCAGACTGTGCAATCCAAGCAGGTGGAACTGCTGCTATCAGCTTACAGAGGTGAGAAGGAGAAAGGAAATACTCACCTGCTTCTTTTTCAAAACCTCCTGAGCTTCCAGTGCTTTGCCCGTTTTTCCCAATGATTTTGATGCGGTTTTCAACACTGTGCGCAAGAACGGACCCTTCTGTAAACTTGGTGGCATCAAACCCTTGTTTGACAGAGAATTTAAAACAAGTGCCGATTATGAACATATTACATTTGTATAAACACACACACACACGCTTTACTGCTCTCATGCTTACAATTTTAACATTTTAAAATGTAATTTATTCCTGTGATGCAAAGCTGAATTTTCAGCATCTTTACTAAAGTCTTCAGTGTCACATGATCCTTCAGATATCATTCTAACATGCCGATTTGCTGATCAAAAAACATTTATTATGTTGAAAAATGTTTTTGCTGCTTAATATTTTTGTGATCATGATACACAACCATTCAAAAAATTACTTCTATTCAGAAAGGACACGTTAATTTGATCAAAACATTTGTGATGTTGCAAAACATTTCATACAAGATTTCGATTTCATATGTGGTTCTTTTGAACATCAAAGAATCCTTAAAAAACAAACAACCAAACAAAAACACGTATCAGCGCTTAAAAAATATTAAGAAGCA
>NW_015511026.1:10120-10938 GCF_001515645.1 Sinocyclocheilus grahami
TAAATACTATAAGACTGTACAGTACAATTTTACAAGTAAATACAATTACATTTATAGTATTGCACGTTGGCCTTCACCTAGATATGCACAGTAAGTTTATACAAAAGTACAATTTAAATGGAATGAGTAACTGTGGTGATTTAGTGACTAGAGATAGTATTTCACATTGACATATAGTGTATATTATTGCACCTTTACTGCAGTTTTGTTATGAAAATAAGCAGAATCTCATGAAAATCACATACAAATCATATACTGTTGTAATCATGTGTTTATTAGCTTCATGTTTCAACCATAGAAATGTTTTTCTGGGTTTCTTGCGTACGGAACGTGGAAATGTAATGGACGTTCGTCATCGTAGACAGGGCGGGTTATGAACGTGTAATATGATTGACATATGAGCAGCGAATGAGCTTCCTCTGAGTCAGAACAGCGATCGCAGAAGAGAGAAAACAGACAGCGCTGGAAGCAGCTAATGCTCATCAGTAAATCAGTGGAAAATTAATAGAAATGATGACTCTGAGCTATGCGTTTTAAAATGAATCTAATGTAAGCTTAGCCTAAAAGATGTGGAAACTGAAATCTATTTGCACTGATTTATTGTGTTGGTTACATCTTGTTCCTTTGTGCAGTGGCTCAGGAGCGAGACTGTAAAAATGTCAACAAGCTGCAACGAGTTTTTTTGAGGTAATGTGTAATGTAATCTTGTCAACATGGATTTCATAAAATTGGTCTCGGAAAAAGTATCGTTCAGGAACCGGTATCAAAGTTAAGGTATCGGTATAGATATTGAAACATTTTTAACGATACCCAGCCCT
>NW_015511027.1:0-1795 GCF_001515645.1 Sinocyclocheilus grahami
TTAAAACTCCAATCCTTGTAATCTCCCATCTACCCCCTCTGTCTCCCTCTCTTTCTTCAAACCTCTCTCACTCGCTCTTGCTCTTGTACACACTCGTGCACCTGAATAGAGCGCCCTGTGTAGCTGCCAATAGAAACCTGCCTCCGTCAGCTACAACACGGGCCGCGCTGTCCGATGCGGCTTGATCTTGAAGACGGGACGCCCTGTCCGCTGTCCCTGTTCCATGAGCTGAAAATCTTGGAGTGTGTTTAATAAAAAGTTGTGGTTTTAAATTTTGCATTGCTATATGGGTGGAGAAGTTGTGAAATGGCATGTCCTGTAGGTTCTGTGACATCCGGACACAAAATCGCAGAAAAGCAGTAGTAATGTTCTCCTGTACATCAGAAGGTGATGTTGTTTTTAATATATATGCTAATGCCGCCCAAAGGAAAATAAAACAAGCCTGGGGAAAACATTGAGGTATCAGGTTTCTGATTGGCATGGTCTTGATGGGGAGGGGGGTGTAATAGGGTCGAGTGAGGAAAGGACAAGACCCTCAGCTGTGCAATTAGCAAAAAGACATGAAAGCTGAACACTCGTGGTAAATATGCTTCACCGCAAGAGAGTGCAGAAAAAATTTAGAGTTGGCCCAGGCAAACCAAGTAAACATAAAACAGTGCAAATAAAGTTTTATGGTGCCAAAGCGATCCCAGGAAAATATTATTCTTTGTATGGTGTAAACCGACAGCAGCACAGGGATGTGTGTGCGTCTGTGTGCGTCCAAGTGCACATAGTTCAAAGCCAGGCTCCTGAGCACTTCGCTACAACTCGCATACACAAATATCAGCCTTTCATTATGCTCAAATACGCTCAAAGATTCCAGATGTAAACTATGTTTTTTGAAAATAAGGCATGTTGCATAGAAGCACTGTCAGTGATTCTTTACTTATGTACTTCCTGTATTATTTTAATAGAGCAAGGTATTTACTGCTTTATATCTAGTGTTAAGGATGGGGTGTTTACACAAGATGTGTTCTTGAGTTCAAAAACAGCTAGATGGAGTGCAGTGCAATGGAGTTTCTATTCTGCTTTTTTTGACATCAAACCACATCTTATATGTCTTAAAAGACATCTGTCTTGATATGTGCAGAGACCAACAGTTAAAAGCAACAAAACCAATATTGATTGTTTGCTTTCTATCCTTATCTTATTGCGATTTATTGGTCTGTATTATTCCAAATAAATCATTGTAATATTAAATCAAAATGAAATAACTTGCACTTCCTCTGAGACGACTTTCGTTTTGAGCAAATAGCTATCTGAGCATTGTTTTTGCAAACTCACATGAAGCCTGGCTTCATTCTGGTATGTTTCTTGTTGAATATTCTGTTTCACAAAGAAATATGACAAATTATGAAAGTAAAATGGGTTATTAATAGTCAAGTGGAATGCTAGAGTTCAAATTGTGTGAACAGAGCTATAAAAAATGGTTTGCTTCGGACTTGTGGTCAAACGATATGGGCCTTGGAATATCCAAACAATCTCTGAATGGTATATTATAGCCAAAATGTTAACACAATATTTATTCAAAATTCACTCAAAAATATTTTTTAAATTAATTTAAAAAACTGACCTAAATGAGCCATGGTAGAGCAAAGTCTTTTGTTGCCAACACTACTTGCCAAATGGATGTAGGTGTCAACAAATATGACAGTCTCAAATACTGGCCCAACTAGTCACTAGTTTGTACATGTGTTATTTCTGTCATAATTTACACTACCGTTAAAAAATATGGGGCAGTACAAATTTTTTTTTT
>NW_015511027.1:2899-3294 GCF_001515645.1 Sinocyclocheilus grahami
TGTTACACTTCACGCACAAAAACACACTCTAAACTTCTGGAGTTCCGCTGTGTTCGTATTAAATCCAGCCTTTTGTGTTTGTGTTTATGTGTGCACTCTCACACCCATGTCTGCCTTTTCGTTTGTGTGATCTTGTGTGTGTATGTGCATTTTAATCTGTTTTAATAGCGTATTAAAACCTAAGCTTGTGTGTACAATTGAGCTTTATTTTTTTATATGCTTAATCCTCGCAGTCTTAGATCACTGAGAGGTTTGTGTGCATCTATTTGCGTGTGTGTGGCTTCAGGCTCTTGTATTCCGGGTGGTCCGCGCCTGGTCTCTAACCTCTCCATCAATGACAGTGCCTTAAGGGCGGCCCTAAGATGTCCAGAGGCTGCACAGTCTAATTGACTGAA
>NW_015511027.1:3304-3724 GCF_001515645.1 Sinocyclocheilus grahami
CTTCAGCAAAGTGTGGATTTACTTCGCCAATATTACAACCAACAGAGGAGATGTATCATATACAAGATATGATCGTCACTTCCCTACAGGTACTGTTTACTAACAAGTTGACAGTGCTAACTACTGGCCTTTCATACGTAATACAGCGTTTTTGGCTGTTTTCGCGGATGTGTAAACGCGAATCGTTTTGAAACATTGTCGTGTATACATTAAACTTTTTAAAAACGCAAAGGAAAAACTTTTCTGTTTTTGACTACATCGTTTGTCATGTAAATCAGCATATTAGAATAATTTCGGAAGGATAATGTAGCACCAAAGACTGGAGTAATGACTGCTGAATATTCAGCTTTACCATCACAGGAATCAATTACATTCTAAAATATATTAAAATAGAAAATGTATTTTAAATTGTAATAATAT
>NW_015511027.1:7744-10941 GCF_001515645.1 Sinocyclocheilus grahami
ATAGCATAAAAATATATGGGGAAATAAATGGTATCAGCCATAATCAGTACATGCCAAGATTTGTGTTCACTTGTAGTTTATATGTCCCACATTGGACTCTGGTACACTTGCTGAGTGATTAGACGACTCTTAGTAGACTTTATAGCTGTTCCACTATGGTGGTCTGATACAGTCAACCACACTCTCTTTCTCCTCCGTCTGAGTGTCTTTCTTACTCTGTCTATTTACTCTCACTCTGTATATTCCCAGCCTGTTTACTGCTACTGGCTGTTTGCGTGTGTTAGCCAAAAATGAGTGATAGATATCTCATAAACTCTAGCTGAACACTTTCTCTGTAAGATTCTGTGTTCCTAGCATCATCGTCCTTAGGGGATTGAGCATGTTGGGTTATGGCTGCTTAAAGCATCCCAGACCCTGGAGACTGGGTTGTACGTCCAGGACCACCCGACCTGCCGCTCGGCACCGTGTTGTAAGGTGCAATAGATTTGCAGGTGTTACGGAGGCTGATGACATGTACCTTTCCTCAGACTGTTTAGATTCCCACCTTCTTTCTTTGTGTTTGTCCCTCTCGCTCTGTCTTTCTCTCTGTCTGGCATAGCATGCTCTATTTGTCTTTCCCCAAACTTTTGTGTGGATTCCTTCACACTAAAATATGTCTTTATATGGATCATTAGTCTTGCTCTCAAACGTTTAGTTTGGAATAGTCACATTCGGCAAGAGGATATCATCCTTCCTAAGTGAGTGTGTATAAGCCTGACAGATTTGTAAACTGTTTGCCTGTCAGTATGTGATGGAATGGCCCACAAAGGTAAACTCCAGATAAACAAAAAAAAAAGTATTTTCCTGTCTTTGATTTATTGAAACAATCATTTCAATACTGAAGTGACTCGTTTGAATTGAACCCGAGTGTTGAATCTTAACAGAACACACAGCTCATCTCCTTTGAGGCACGACAGATGCCTGACAACTCTTTCTGAGAATCTTGTTCTCTCCCCTCACAGCTGAAAGAACCAATGAGGTCATTGTTGGATCAGACCAACTCATGGAGATCTAGAACCTCTGGTGGAGATGAATCACAGACCCGAAGACAACCAGATCAACCTGCTTCCATGTGCATAACCCCTGCACAGGATCCATTTTTTATGTGTCCAAATAAAAATGGATTTATTTATCTCAAGACTTCTGGATTTTTATTTGTTTTGTTTGTTTCACCATTTTGGTAGGTGCAGTTACTTACAAAAGGAACCATGGAGTTTTTACCATTTAAAACGTGTTAAAGTAAATATAAATAGTTCAATCAATGTAATGTGTTCTTTAAAAATAAATAAATAATAGTTATTGCTATTAATATGTTATCATTAATAATAACAATAATGCAAAATTAAGTGTAATTATTATTAATATTAATATTAACCATAGCATTAATAAATATTAAAATAATGTGTTAACAAATTTAATTATAATAAATGATGGTCAATGATATACTTATTAATATGGTTAATATTGAAATGTGAAAATGTAATTATTAACATTCATTTAAATAATTATAATGTAATTAATGCTAATATTGATATTAATAATAATAGTAATGAAACTTTATTATTATTATTAATGCTAATGTACATTTTAATATGAATAATTACACCTTTAACTTAATTTAGTATTATGAAAATAGAAACATTTTAAAAAGTGATATAAAAGTAAATAACTTGCTAAATAAGTGTTTCATTTAAAAATGCTTTCCATTTTAAATTGTTAGCTCTTAAAATATATATATAATACACACACCCACACACACACACAGTGTAAATATATCAAAGAAACGTCTGACACCATCACTTCCTCTTGGTATTGCATTATGCGCTGTCATGTGGCATAAATGGGTATAAAGTGTTAGATGTATTGAAACTGGGTTCATAAATTGTGTTTGGTTGCAGGTGTTGATCTTGGTGGGTGTCTGTGTAGTTTGCAGTTTGGTCGTGGTTGTTTGTCCAGTGGATATCCCATCACCCATCTGTGTGACCACCGTGACTGGGACTGCATGCTCTGGTGCTGAAAGGAACAGATAACCACAATGGGGATAAGTTTATTTGTACACAAAAAGACTGAAAGAAATGGACCACCCAGTCAGACAGCGACTACTAACAGTCTCTTTTTCTCTCATATACTTGCAGGCTTTCACAAAATGCCTAAAAGGAGCACTTCCTAAAGATTTTCCTCTTTGCCGTCAACGATTTATAGCATTCCAGCACTGATGCATCTCTTAAATTACAGGTCCCTGGTTCCCTGGTGACGATGGATTCAGAGCCTGAGGAAGATGCTCTGTGTGATTTATAACTGTTCCAACTTGTTGTTTTTTAGGGCCAATCCAAGTCATTTAGTGTCAGTAGTGGAATGATTGCACGTTCAGTGTCTTCAAAGCTTTGTTTTTGGGGCGTAATGAAATATTTCACAGTGACATCTCTTTGGTGTTTCCCCTTGTTGTCTTTGAATTCATAAAATAATGTGTGTATTTATGAGATTGTCACTGTTCATTTCAGCCTCCCTTTTCTCTTTATTATGATTCAAGACTTTTGGCAGATTAAGCTCATTGGGATCTGCGGTAGTGCTGAGATTTTCCCCCAAATGGCTTAATAATAATTTTGTATTTCAAATAATAAATTGCTCCCTGGAGACACATAATGTTTATTAAATTGTTTGGTGCTATGATGCATTGCACATGTTAAGTAGAAATGAAATGCCCCAGGTCCTTTCTGAATGCCTGTCATCTACTAATACGAAACATGTGTCCTCCATTTTGTCAGTGTGATGGCTAATCAGATGTCGTGGCCTTTGCCCCCTCTCGCCGCAGTGTCCGCGCTCGGACCACCAGACCTGGCTCAGGAGATGTGGCAGCAGTTGTTTTTCAAAGGTTTGTATATTTAGACAAAGCCTCCCAGAGCTGGAGTCCCCATGGCTGTGTTGGTTTGGAGCTGTGCTCAGTGTCATTCCCCACCCTTTGGGCCAAATGTGACAGATGCTTGTGTTTTCCTGGGCCTGGGATCAGATGTCAACTGGCAGATCATATATCAGGCCCACCTCGCTGGCTCTGTGTAGCTTCCAGCCCGGTTTTCTAGGCCTGCTCATAAGCGAGATGAGGTTCAAGATGTGCCAAACTGAATCAAACACGCCATGAAGATTAAACAGGTATTCTAATA
>NW_015511028.1:0-4303 GCF_001515645.1 Sinocyclocheilus grahami
ATAAGTTACTTTTTTTTCCAATGTATTGACTGGCAGCTCTCCTGTCCGCATGTTGAGAGAAACCAGATGTTACTGTAGATCTAAAATTAATATAAATATGCATTAATTCATCTCACTCATCACACAGGTTCAGTATTCCTCAAAATGAATAAAAATAATGCAACTCAGAATATGATGACACAAACCTGCAATAATTAAATGTTAAACAACACAAATATGCTTTATGTATTTAATCCCATTCTATTAACAATGTCTTTGCTTCTGAGCTTCGATGATCCAGTTCAAGCGTACTAATAAGCACAAATTACTCTAGACAAACATTTGTGTCTTTGTTTATTGCTGAAGTGTGTTGAAATTTCTTCTTCTGCATTCTACTGTACGGACGTAAATGTACTTTCCCTTCAGCCTGAGGCTTATTCATTTCACTTTTGGTGTGAAAAGGCTTTTATATTTGCCAAAAATATAACTTTTTTATTTTAAAAACAAACAAGCAAGCCCTGTCCAGATTTCAAAAGTAACGCAAAAGTAACGTAACGCGTTACTTTCCATAAAAAGTAACTAAGTACCGTGATTAATTACTTTTTTATGGAGTAACGCAATATTGTAATGCATTACTTTTAAAAGTAACTTTCCCCAACACTGGTCCCCAATAAAAGCATCTTCCCCTCTATGTCTCTCCATTAGACTGACCGAGGCTCTTGAACTGTCAGAGATGGAACTGAAAGCTCTAGCAAGGCGCCAGTTGAGCCTGGAGGAGGAGATCCAGGTCAAGACCTACTCCCTATATATAGACGAGGTGATCTGCCATCAGCTATGCCAGCCTGTGGTTATTCACAACTTCTGAACAGGGCTCTTGTACGGCGGAAAGGCCTAGGATTCAATACAACATTTAATGTATTTAATAATTTCTTCTGGAATGTTTCTGTTTGTCTGTTTGTTGCACAGTCCATTGAAGTAGATTGTTTGATTAAATGTTTAAAAAACACTCAATAAAAAAAATGATAATAAAAATAAAAATCTAATGACCATACTTCTAATATGTTTTTACTTAGTTTAAATAATCTATATTTCTGTTATAATGTTTTTTGGAAAATTATTTTAGTGCTAACAATACTGGTGTCTGTATTAGTCTAGTTTTGCTGTTGATGGGAGGGGTATCAAGTACACATATCTCTACGGTAATGATAATAATGATAAGTCATTTCTGAAACTTGAGAAAATCAGTCAGATCAAATAAAAAGCACCAAACGGATTGAAAGAAAAAATTGTCACATCAGGTCTTTTGAGCTCTTCAAATATTAGGTAAGTGACCATTTTAACAATTCTGGAAATACAAATGTAATTGTTGAGTCTTTTTTCATTACTAATAATGTCAAATAAGAATGACCCCTCACTATATGTGTGTATTTTTTTTATTATTGACATAGTTGTGTTATAGTATCAACAGACATCATTTCCAGAGGCCGTATTTCTGTCTCATTACATTAGTCTGAGATAATGCAAACATTGCTGTTCATCTTGACCATCGTTCAAATGACAGACTGTTTTGGTGAGTGTTAACTTCTGTAGTGTAATTTCACCATATGATTACTCTGATTTATAGAGAACAATTACTATGTAGTTTATGGGTCATTCTTGAGATAAACATGAGAATGTTTGGTGACAAACATGACTTTTTAGTCATGAAAACAAATATTCAACAATCATCATATAAAAGGCATCACTCTATAATATAACCTATTTTTAAGTCACACTATTTTATTTTCTATGACATTTATTACTTACGTTGTTTTTCCAGGTTAATAAATATTACTTTCAATATTACTGAAAACAAAATAATCAATTAATAATGTAAAAATAATATGTGTCCCTTTGATCTGAGTCATTGATATTAGGGTATTATGGAAAAATACAGTTGGCTACCGTTTACCGTTTCTCATTTCAGACCCTGATGATCTGACTGGTGTCTATTCCATCAAAGTAGAAGAAAGCTTCACTGGAGAGGCTGGTTTGTGCATCAGAGTATACTGTTTTTTCACTGTCCCTCAAAGTGTCTCAGATCCCATTAGGAGAACCTGGTTCAAAGGAGATCCTCAAAACCCAGCTGTTGAACTTCCTTGTGTTGACATGAGTAATAATTATTTGAGCAATGACCATTTGAAAGAATGCAGCTTTCTGCTAAAAAACTTGGTTCAGAGCGAATCTGATGGTGAATACAGATTGAAACTGGAATAGGAACAAGGGGAAGTGTTAATCTTTCCTTGGACAGTAAACATTACTGTAAAAGGTTGGTTGTGTGTTTGTTCATATGCTTTTTGTTAACAGAAATCACACAAATCTATTCCATGGGCTGTCCAAATACTCAATTCAAATTGGCTGGAATGTGTTTCAGTTCAATTTACCATATTGCGCTACTTTATTTTACTTCCGAATTCTGAATTTACTTCCTGTAGATAAAATAACTAATGGAAATTAACCATGTTAAATTTTGTGCTGCAAACATCAACAGAAGCTTTAACTTGTCCATGTGACATGGAATAAGCAAGATAATCCTATGTGTGCATAAAACTTTTTAAAATGATAGAATAATAGAATTGTTAATTCTAGAAATTCAGATTTCAATAAATCATCGTTTTAAGAACTCACCCAGAAGCCAACAATAAACGTCCCACCACTCACAGAAGGAGATAAAGCCGAGATATCCTGCAAAGTTCCAGGGGATTGCATAAATCCCACAACAAATATTGTATGGGAAGGGATTAAGCCAGATGGAGCTGAAAGGACAATATTTAGTGTGATTGGCTGGGATAAGGAGTTTTCAACATTGACTTTCCATCACAATACTAACCTCGCGTGCACAGTCATTTTTCAAGGAAACATCCAGACTGAGAACTGTCATCCTCAAAATAAGACGTATGTATCATTTCACTCACACACAGTATAACACATCACAAGATTGTTGTGGACAAAACTGCCCTAATAGCAATTATAATTAGCATTATAATTAATGCTAATATTATTAATCATAATTGCCATTAATTTCATTTCAGATGCCCCAACAATCCTGAACAGCTCCCGTTGTTTCATGTGGGGTGATGAACTGAGCTGCATGTGTGTCAGCAGTTGTGTGCCGTTACCCCAGATATACTGGCCAATACCGGATGGTGCTAGACTAGTGAATTACAGTGCTGTTTCAGCAGAGAACATTATAAGCATCTTCACCGTTTCCATTGCTAGTTTTGGGAACCTCAATGCTACCATTTGTGTCAGTGAAAATCTCATAGGGCTGGCAATAATGGAAATCGAAGTGCACAGGCATTCTGAAAAACCCAAAGGTAGACACGACGCAATTATGTGTTTTACAAGAATTTTACATTTCTGCCATAGTGCTCATATGTCAAACATCTGTATGACTTCATTATCGGTCTTGGAATGGCTTCTTTTACCAAACGTTTCTTTATTCTTTTCTTATTTTTGTCTCTGAGTAAGTTGGAGTTTTTCCACCCCATGGATATTCTTTACCCTTTCAGTTGTTTTAAATGTCATCTTTGCTTCCTGTTTGACTGTCGTCCTACGGTAAGAACTTCATAAACTCAAGAAATGGATATTGGCTGACAGTTTCTAAGTGTTAAAAGTTTGTGATTAGTCAGCGATTCCACATATTTGACCATTATTATTTTCACAGGAGAGCAAAACATACGAAACCAAAAGATGACGACCATGTCTACATGACTGCAAGGAAGAGACAGGAATCCGTGTACGAGACTATCAAAATGTCTTGAACTGTTCAACACAAGCTGCTGAAATAAAGCTTTTTATAACACATACTTAGGTCTTTATTTTCTGCTCGTGGTAAAGGCATACTCCACGCAAAAATCATAATTTTCTCATCGTTTACTCACCCTCATGCCGTCCCAGATGACTTTCTTCAGATGAACACGAACGGTTTGCAGATTTTGCACATAAAATGCCTGCACGTTGTGAAGCATGGCGTACTCGTGCGAAAAGTGATGGACGTTTGGAGCCACATGACATGCAGGGATAAAAATGTAACTCGTGCACACGATTTACTAGGCCTAATTCATTTCTTTTGTTTACTACGAGCCTACGATTTACTAATTTGAAATCGTGCATAGAAATATTCATTCTACTTCCTGTCCGCATTCTCATAAACCGATAGATGCCTCTCACTTAAAATGAGTCCTGCAAGGCTTTTGAGAATGTGTATAACTCACTCCTACACTCATAAAAATAAAGGTTAAGGATGCACGATATATCGGCCACCATATCGGTATCGGCCGAT
>NW_015511028.1:7144-7697 GCF_001515645.1 Sinocyclocheilus grahami
TCTATGGCATCGTGAAGCACCTTTATTTTTAAGAGTGTAACTCAAAATAAAACCAAATTAAAGTGTCTCTGTCCAAAACATAGCATAAAATAACAACATAGCAGCAACTGATCACGGAGACATCTATTTGACGTCTGAATTTACACCTGAAGACGTATTTTTTAGAGTGTTTTTGCTCATCTGCAATGCGTCTAGGACATTTCTTCTCAGATGTCAAATAGACGTTTAGAAAATGTCTTTAAAATGTTTATGATTTAGAATGTATGTAAAACGGACATCTTAAAGTTGTCTATGAGATGTTTGTACACAGATGCTTTCCAGATGAAGAGATCTTTAATAGACATCTTGCAGACGTACGTGTGCTGTCTGAGAACAGAGAACTCTGACGGGAAGTAGAACAAATCATTATTTTACAATCTACTTCAAACAAGGGAAGTAATTGTTAAATCGTGCGCACGCACGATTCTTCAAGAACATGTACAAATAAAGCAAATTATCCTGTTTATAATTTTGTTTAGGCCTACTTTATTTTTTGTTTCACTTTTAAAGTCAC
>NW_015511028.1:20735-21630 GCF_001515645.1 Sinocyclocheilus grahami
TGACTCACGTGACCTGCCAGAACTAACGCTAAAGCTTAATTGGTGGTACCCCGCCTCCTTTCTTATGTAGGCTACAAAATATTATATTACTGTTTCACGCAATTTACCACATATATTGTTGACTGCAAGTTATGATAAGATTTAATGGGATATGTCACCTACTAAATAAATTCTGTTATAATTTTCTTACCCTCATTTAAAAAAAAAAGAAAAAGAAAGAAAAAAAAAAGTCCATACAATGTTTTGGTCACCATTGACTTTCATTGCATGGACAATATAGCCTATTCTTTAAAATGTCTTTTTTTTCCCACAGAAAAAAGAAAGTTATACAGGTTTGGAACAGCACGAAGGTGAGTAGGCTAAATAATTGTAAGTGTAAATAACTACAATGCAACCAGTTAATTAAAAGTAAATTAATTCATAATAGGCCTGAATTATGTTCAAGACTAGTCACCATAATGGTGACTTAAAACAAAAAACAACTACTTACTAACACTTATTATCCAAATATGCAATGCAATACGCTTCTTACAGTATGTTTGTGCTATGACAGAAACAAATACAGTAAAACAACTCAAATAAAATATGGAAAATACTGAAATACTGCAACACAATAGTCTTACAATTTTCTTTATGTAAAATATGTTCTTATTTCAGAAATATTTCACAAAAATATACAGTATTTTCTTATAATGACTGTTGAATCTTATCAATCCTGGCAATATTTTGCTGTGCATATTGTAACAATTGAAGCCTTCCGGAAATGGCTCATTAAACAAACATCCCTAGCAGCCTTTTTATTCTTGTTAATCATAACCGAATAATTATAATGACACCAGCTGTTCCAGAAAAACAGAACTAATTTATATGCCCATCACACAAGATCTAAGAGGCA
>NW_015511028.1:22735-23769 GCF_001515645.1 Sinocyclocheilus grahami
CACACACACACACACACACACACACGCCACAACACACACACACTGTAAAGCGCTACCTCCCCATTTAAACACACACACACATGAATAGTGCAGCACATGCCAGCACACTCAAATCGCGATGTGCGTCTTACATCAGTAAAGCTGCTAAATGATCTTTCTATGCTACTGCATCCCTCACTCAATGAACAGTTTGTGTTCGAGTGTCTGCGTGTGAGTGAGTGAGAAATCTGTTTAATATTAAAGAGCAGTTTGTTTATCCCAAACCATGTGGTACTGGAACTAAGATGTGCTGTCTTGTACTTCCAATGGGCTGCTTGAAATACAAGTGGGTGTCAGAAACAGCTATCAACCAATGCAGCTAAAGACAACTACAACAAAGGACAAAAACCTGTATTTTTCCCTATTTAGTATGACTATATAACAACAACATTACTACTACTACTACTACTACTATTTATTTATTTAAAAATGATTTAATGATTTAATTATAAAAATGAAACAAATCAATCAAGAAATATATTACTATTGTAATGTAAAATAAAAAAGTATTTAATAAATAATAATAATAAAAATGATTATTAATGATAATAATAATGAAATTTCATAAAATTATAAAAATTTAAACAGTAAAGCAATATATTACCATTGTAATGTATTTAATAATAATAAAATATTGTTATTTTGTAATCAAACCAATAAATAAAAATATATTACTTTAATAAATATTAATATAAATAATAAATATATCACTTATACTATAAATATATTACTTTGGTACTGTAAAATATAAAAAGGTAAATAATAATAATATTTTTTATTATTTAAAAAATTCTGTAAATTCTGTGTATTTCTGTAAAAATACAGAAATCTGCATATATATAGAAAAATGTAAGTGAAGTAAGTATACTGAAAATATGAATATAGCCTAATATAAAACGAAAACTGACACCTAATGGTGTGGATGTAGCACTGCACAAAAGCAAATCTTTTCTAATGTCACTATATAGAATGAGCAATTTGCTGATTATTTTCTT
>NW_015511028.1:24323-25598 GCF_001515645.1 Sinocyclocheilus grahami
AAAAACACGACTGCTGGCCCTCCCACACTGTTTGCTGTATAAGTGAGTATGACTGAGAGTGTTTATGAATGTGCACTTAGTAGGGTATATTCTCAGTAGCTTGCATAATTTCGGTGGGAGGGATTACAAATGCCTGTGAGTCAAAACACACAACATACTTAGATAAAACTATCAGCATCATCACCAGGAGATCATTTCAGTATGGAGTAACAGCATTGGGAAAATTAATAAACCCACATGTCGTCAAACCTCAGAACAGAGCTCGCGCAGCTCATAGATTAGCAAGGCAATAACGGACAAATGGCTAAAGTGAGAAGCAATCCATCGATGAGTCAGATTCAAAATGATCCGATCCGGGTATGTGTAAAATTTCATGAAGCAGCTATACCCACAAACGGGACCCACAAGAATGCTGCCAGGACGGGGGATGCTAATTGCCAAAATGCCCACTGCTTGCAACAATATCCTGTTGTGTTATTAAGTTTACCTGAATCAGTCAGAAGAGCTGCCATCCACAAAATGTTCTCTCTATTGAAGTTTATGAACGTATAAAAATATGTGAACGTATACATATTTTTATTGTTTTGTTATTTTTAAAATGTTATGTATATGTGTGTATATAAACAGGCTGTTGTTGTTGTTTATTAAATATTATTTATTCAAAAGTAATATTTTATATAAATAATAATAGTAATGTTTAATAAATGTATTTGGTATTGAGAAACAGTGTGTGTTTGTGATGGTGATTTTAGTTACATTATTCCACAATTAGATGGCGACAAAGAATTTTAATGAGTGAGTCAGCAGTAAAGACTATATTGAAAGAGACTGAAAGAGGGTTGTAAACAAGGTTATTTTTTTGTAATTTTTCCAGTGAGCTTTTAATGCAGCAACACAAAAGGCTTTTAATGAAGCAACTCAACGTTCCTGCGTTACTAGTTCTAAAGTGACGTTTTCGAATTAGTAACAGAGGATTGGGCTCAGATGTTAAACTGTCACTGAGATTTGAATCTGTGGCGGAAGGAAGTAGTTCTGCACAAGAGAGAGTTTTTAAAGACACTCCGTTGTTGACTCTTTTCTATTTACACACTCGCTGTCGAACTGTTGTATAAACGCAATACCACACTCGTAGCCATGCGATATGGCTTTATATCAGCACATTGTGATTACCTACGGCCGAATCACAGCCATGCTGATATACAGCCATATCACACTGCTGCTTGTGTGATATTGCTTATATACAGTGGGTACGGAAAGTATTCAGACCCCCTTAAA
>NW_015511028.1:27644-30342 GCF_001515645.1 Sinocyclocheilus grahami
TTTTTTTTTTTCGATTATTATATATTTTTCCTTGATTATGGGGCATGAAACAATGCAACAGGCTTTTTTTTCTTTTCTGCAGACAATGGCTGTGGGAGTATTTTGAACTACTTGACATGGTCATTATTTCATAACCATTATTTTCATAACCATTGGGGGTCATTTATCTGACCAGCACAATTCCAGGAAGTGTTATTATAGTGATATAACCACAAACAATAGCGATGAAATTACTGCTTCACACCAATATCCCATGACGGTAAAAACCTTAAAATGGAGACATTCTCTTATCTCTGGCTCGTGAAGACAAATATCCCTTAAAACCACACATCATAAGACTAAACATCAATAGAAAAATAATATAAAAAAAGAATCAATGAATAAATCAATGAAATGGGTACATAAATGGTTTAATGATTATATGAGTAAATGGAATAATAAAATGATTAAATGATAATAAATTAAGAATAAATGAATGACGAATAAATGAATCAAAAAGAAAGGAAGTAAAACACAACACAAATGTGTGGTTGCTCTCTTGAAGCAAAACATACACAGTTTGCATTTGAGGATCCTTAGATTCTTCACAACAAAAGCTGTTGTTCTATGGCAGAGTATGTTTATGAGTAATCTGGAACAAATCCTACATCACTCTGCTGCTAACCTAAAGTGGGATGTGATGAAGCCCTACTACCTTGTTCAAGTGAGTGATTGAGGTGATTGGCAGGCACAGCATGACACATGTAACCATGCATGACTGAACTATCTTTCCCTCTCCTTCTGTATCGGAGCAATTCTCTCTAATCATCAAATTTTTATGTTATTCTCATGACAACCTGAGAATCTAATCGTGAACAGCCACGATCAGCCTCAATTTTCTAGTCGATTTAATACGATCTCTATTTTTGTTATATATCCAATATACTCTTATAAACTCATCTGTGCAGCAAAACATTTGAAATACCCCCCATAAAAACAATATAGTAACGTTTAACATAATTGATAATGATAAAAAGGCATTAAAAATCGAAAAACCATCTAAGACCTAAAACGATCTAAGATGCAATAAGACTCACCAGTCAAAAGGTTCCAGACCTTCTCGGCTCAAATCAAGAATTAATCAGCAGAGAAAAACCGTAACATGACAAGTACTCAATGACACGCACACATTCGGAAGGGATGGAGGCCTCTCTTGCTACTTTCTGTACCATGCTCCAGGCGGGGCGGACTGGACGGGGGGAGAAGGAAGTGGAGGTGGGTTCGTTTCTCTCCTCCTTTCAACTCCTCCATTCTATGTGAAAATGTCAAAGGCTCAGAGCAGGGAGCATTGTTCCATCCACTCAGGCCATTCATAAACGGACACCCACTCTGCTCAACCCACAATGCAGTGCACTGTTCCTCCTGGCCGAAAGCACATGGCTGTGGCAGCTCAGCCTAGGTCAATGCAACAGAGAATGAAGATGCCCCCACACACTATGCATCGTTTACACTGGATAATATGAGAGGAATGCAAGCATTTACACTAGAGAGCTGCTTGGAGAGTGTTCCTGTGACAGAAAGTCGTTCTTTGAAACACATTGTTAATCAAAGAAAAATAAAGTTTTTTTTATTGCCATCTATGGTCTCATAAAGAACCTTTAACATCCATGAACCTTCTCCATTGCACAAAAGGTTATTTTTAGTAAAAAAACAAAAACAACAACAAAAAACTGTTAGATTTTTAAAATGGTCTTCACGCTAAGAAAAAATAGTTATTTTTAAGAACTGTTTACTGAGATGTTCTTTGGGAAACATCAAGAACATCCTATCTCGAAAACAATATATAAGTAAGGAACCCTATAAAGCAAAAATGGCTCTTGATAAGCAGTGAGGCATTTGGAGAACCTCTGCAGAACCTTTAAAGATAGTTCCTTGGACATTCTTGAGATCACATTCAAGTTCTTTTAATCAACATATTGCCTTCTAAGTTCTTTAGTGCACCAGTGCACAGATGGTTTTTCTAAAGAACTAGAAAATAAAAAGATTATTATGCGATCTGGCTTCCACAAACTTTGTTTCTAACAGGAACTTTGGTTTTTAGGAATGTGTGGCCACAGAACACTAACCATTGCACATCACCAAAAATATCATCACCAAAAGTAATTGAAGTAACATCTAACATAACAGAAACTCAAACACAACTGAGGGGCTTTTAATCACTAACTAAAATACGTTTAAGCCTGTCGGGTTGTCATTTCCAAACTTAAAATAATTTAGTAAACAGCATTGTGTCCAACTGTCTTGATGAAAACACACTGTTCCAGTTATTCCAGTTACAACACTCTGCACCAGAGAAATAAGTCAATCAGTATAAACATAAATGCTCCAGAGCCTCGACAAACACCACACACACACACTCCTGGCCCTTGTGCTTCTGTGCATAGTGGCTATTGTTTAGGCCGTCCCGGGAGAGAACAGAACGGCCAGGCTAGAGCCTGACACCACACAACACAACACAGGGAAGTAGATGCGTACAGCTAATTGTCTAAAAAAATCACAATCACCCATTCACACTTTCCATTTCACTGCCTTTCTCTTGTGAATGTTACAGTCATAATTAAGCACTAACATACATGAGGATGCTTGAGATTAAAGGGATAGTTCACCCAAAAATAAACATTCTGGCATCATTTACTCATCCTCATGATGTTTACAAAAA
>NW_015511028.1:30547-31666 GCF_001515645.1 Sinocyclocheilus grahami
TATATATAAAGTTAATGTCAAGCAAACCTAATATACATTTAATGTTATTAATGGGGCCATTCACACAGAACAGGGTTTTGCCTTGAAAAACGTGAAATGTGGGCAGTGGAATGGGAAAAATTGCAAGGCCTTGAGATGCGTTATGCTAACTTATTTTAACTTAAACCCTTGTAACCCTGTTATGCACAAGACATGAGCACAATGGTCAAACATGTCCACCTAGCGTGTGTTTACATAGAAAACCAATAGAACAGTAATGTAGCAGAATGGAAAATGTATGTATGTATGTACTGTATGCATCTAAAATGCATTAAATATGTATGTATGTACTGTATGTATGTGCGAGTGTACAGATACAGACAGACACACACACAGTAATCTAGGCCAAAAAAAAGAGTATTTTGTATAACACAACTGGAATACTCTATTGACCAATTCGCAACTGTATTGACCAATTATTAAGTTTTAAAGGAGTTCAAATACATCCCACTGCCCCTAACCTCCCCAACAGGGTCTTAAGCCCATATGAGTCAGGCTTTTCACCATTACTGCTGCATCTATGATCACACTACAATATACCAGTCACACACACCCACAGCAGGCCTCTGGTTCGAGCCATGAGGTCAGCGTGCCTGGAGGCCTGAGCTCTTGCCTTGCCGTAGATATGGGGTGAGGGCACTCAGCGCTGGGAAAAAAAGGACCCATTGTCCTCCTATTCTCTTTGGGGAGACAGACAATATAGATGGTTTGTGACACATGGAAAGGTAGAAAAGAATGGGACACAAGGAGTCATGGAACAGGGTGACTCTAACGGTAATTAATGACTCCTGTCTGAAACAGGGTCAGAATTAGAGACCTAAACAACGGTTCGACAAAGACGAGGATGGTGGATAAAGATAATATCATACGATCACTGATGCCTGTTTCAATTGAATATTTTTTACGCAAATCAAAGGAAATATTGACTATATATTCAGTTGAGTAACTGCCAGATTATCATAATCACCATTGCTTCCAAACTTGTTTGAACAACTTTATATAGGAAAACAGTGCGCTAACAACCATGGCTGGCCTAAAATCAATAGAAACAGATGCATTTTACAACATTATTCCATATAC
>NW_015511029.1:0-1465 GCF_001515645.1 Sinocyclocheilus grahami
TTTTTTTTGTCAGCGTGTCTATCTGCTTTCTTAGCTACTCCGAAAATAAATGAATAGTTTGGAAAGTTTTGTTCCGACTGGAAGTAGAGACAACTTTGGTTACAGTGCTATTTGCATACATACTTGAAGTCCGAGCTCAGGTTGGGTGGGAAAAAAGAAAACCCCCCTAGTGCCTCATATTTGAGGCCCTTTTATGTGTGATTTTGTAATGATGGCAACATGGCACACTAGCATTTTATATTGTTTTTTTTGTAGCTTTCTAGTTGAATCTCAATGTTGCTGTGGTTCTTACAATTGTAGTGTTTTGTACATATGACGTGACACATTTTGTTGACCATATTTACAGTTTTACAAGTAACGGTGCTTCTTTTTGACCACAACATCTCAGTGTGCATACAGAGTATTTTACCCCAATTATACATGATCCCCAATTACTACTATCCTCAGATACAATCAGGGAATACATTAAATACCTCAAACACATGTACTGTTAACAAACAGAAAAATTATTACTTGAATTATGCTTATTTTAGTAACCTACTTCAATAAGCCTGTGTTTACTTTCCCCCCGCATGCCTCTCTGGCACGTATTTTTCTACGAATTTTTCACTGGATTAATTATTTACATCTGGTTTTGTTGACGAATTATCCATAACGTTTTGGTGGAATAAAATAATAAAACTACACAGTTTTCGTTTGTTTGTTCCACTCCTTCACCTCGTTTCATGCTTGTAATACCCCGCACGTCCGCTAGGTGGCATCCGTGGCATCCGTCGCGCTCTTTATACGCAGTTGGAAGACGTATAGCAGCAGGGGCGTGGCTCAAGATGGGGGTATGTTTATAAAAGCATTGGATACTTCGGGAGGAAAAAAATCTATGAATAGCCGCTTCACTAACTATTTCTTTTTATCTGTAGAAATTTGGATTGCAGTTTAAAGCCACTTTGGAGAATGTTACAAACGTGAGGCCGGTGGGGGATGATTTCCGCTGGTATTTAAAGGTAAAGTGTGTTCGTGTGACATGCTGTCAGTGGCCTGACAGTGCTAACAGTTATTTTGCTCACACGAAATACTTATACTTTAAGCAGTTCACTGTTTATATTACTATATAGACTTAGTATCATTCGTAGTGTGATGAGTACTGATAATGTACACATGGATAATTATACTGAAAACTGTCCTTTAGTCTAATCACTGACTCCTGTGCTTGCAGCTGAAGTGTGGGAATTGTGGTGAGGTGTCGGATAAATGGCAGTATATCACATTAATGGTAGGTTGCAAAGTGTGGAAAATATAGCCAATAACTGGTTTGCATCATCTACTAGTATTGTTGCAAGATGTTTTCATGCTTTTAGCAATGATGATATGTTTATCTTTACTACTTAAAAAAAATAAAACTACTACTTCAGTAAAACCGAGAAGGGAACAAACATGCAGTTTTTAATTGTGATTTTTCATTGTGCCG
>NW_015511029.1:5390-6123 GCF_001515645.1 Sinocyclocheilus grahami
AGATAGCGCACTTCAGAATTGAGATTTCATTGCTCAAATTTTAAGTACTGAAATTTTGAAACAAATCGAAACGAAAACAAGGCAACTATATAAATATAGTGTCATAGGACAATCACATTTTTTAGATTAGGGAACACATTCACTATTAACTGTACTACTAAAGTGCAAAGTCTTACTAGTAGCAGTTGGAATAGATACTGGTGTCTAATAAAAAGGTACTAATTGCTAATGAGTAAGTACTAGTCACTATGAGAGCATATTTACCATTTGGAGGTTTACTACTTTGCTTCCTATTTTGAGGTGAATAGTCTATATATGAAACACTAGTTGGACGTGAATAGTCTGTATTCTGAACCACAGATCCTTATAAACATCAAAGGCAAAATGTGCAAATTGTTACTTATCACTGCTGAAGTAACTATTATGAATACTGACAAAATCGGAATAGTAATAAATAAAAATAGGTAGCCCTTAAAAAAAGGGTTTACTTCAAATAATACCAAAAAATGAGACTATAGTTAAACCATGGTAACTACAAATTAACCATGGTTTTGCAATACTTGCCACAGTTTAACCATGGTATTTGATGTAAAACTGGTTATACAAATATTAATACGCCAAAAAAAACATGGTTACTACACTTTTACTATAGTAAAACCGTGTTTAATGTTCCTAAGCAAGCAACATAAAACAGATATTACTATGAACTATTATCTTTTAAGGAATAAATGGT
>NW_015511029.1:10077-10924 GCF_001515645.1 Sinocyclocheilus grahami
TTTGAGAAGATGGAAAGAGGTTCACTATCCTCAAAAGTATGAGTGCAGCTCATCTGTTATAATACCAGCGATGAAGCAAATCAGCCTGTGTCTCATGTCATCTCCTGGGTTTGCAGTACATGGACCGAACCAACCCTATGGATAAGCACATGGAGGTGATGATCAACCGTTACGGGGTGGCGGCGGCACCAGCTGCACCTCAGATGTTCGGCAACGCTGGAAGAGAACACATGGAGAAGTACGGTAAGATCTCAGTAAAGCCTTCAGTGTGTAGATTGATCCAGGCAACTACTCAGACTCCTGCAATCTGGTTCCTTCTGCAATAAAAGCTTTGTGTCTTCTCTAGGCACGAAACCAGAGCATTTTGCCAAAATTGCTTGGAAGAACCACAAGCATTCCACCAATAATCCGTAAGCTTTATCGAGTTTGCTACAAAGGACATTTCAACGTTTAGTTTACCATATTCAGTCTTTTATTCTCTTGAATTTTCTCCACGTTCTCACTCAGATACTCTCAGTTCCGGGATGAATATAGTCTGGAGCAGGTCATTAACTCCAGGAAGGTCTTTGAGTTCCTCACACTCTTACAGTGTTGGTAAGTGCACCAGAGAGTGAGCAGAGAGTCCGGTTGAATAAGGTTGTTGCCATGGTTTGAATATCCACAAAAGCATGGCAGGCATTAGTATTTAATATTCATAGTTCAGCACAAGTTGATCTCAGGCGACGACAGCACTTGTAGCATATTGCTGTTTACCACAAAAATTTATTTTTCTTTAAAAAAACAGTAAAAGTTGTTGAAGCACTTACACTGGCAGTGTGAAGAAGCCAATCCATAACTGTTCAAACAC
>NW_015511030.1:0-406 GCF_001515645.1 Sinocyclocheilus grahami
ATCTCCTACTGCACCTTTAAAAAGGGCAGTTATTTAAAATAGAAATGTTTTGTAATATTATAAATGTTTTCACTGTCCCTTTTGATCAATTAAATATAAATAGGGGGGAGTGGGGTGATTTGTGCCTGTGGGGAAGTTGAGCCACCCCATGTTTCTACACATCCTTTGGTAATATGTTGGTGATAATTGGTGATATGACCTCAATTATATGAAGAGTTAATCATTTAACTAACCCTGTGATGGAGAGAATCACGTGGAATAATTGGTAACTACATTTAAGTTAAAAAAAAGTTTTTTGCTGTTCAAAGTGAATTGTGTATGTTGAAGACTTGCTTCTTGTGTCTGAACAATTACAGACAAATCTGAAAAAATGTCACACGTGTTTGTGCTTTAGGAAGTTATCATA
>NW_015511030.1:1179-3745 GCF_001515645.1 Sinocyclocheilus grahami
ATCAATGGCACAGTTTAACTCCATGTGGCTCAACTTACCCTCTCCTAGGCTCACTTTACCCCACCCTGGGGGCAAGTTGAGTCAAGAGACCACTTTTTTTTTTTTTAAAGATCCAAAATGATTATTCCCAAGGATGCACCACATTCTGAAATGTATGTACATATTTAAGTTGGACCCATTACTGTTGTGTGCTCGCTTTAAACACACCGTAAGTAAAAACTGGCTCAACTCACCCCGCTCTCCCCTATCTAATGCTGGAAATATTATCATTTTGAAATACAGAAAAATGCAGACAAAGATGCTGAAAGAGATTTGTTTTCTTTATTCCTTCTGAAGGTCAAAGGTCTGTCTCCTGGCCTAGAGAGGGACAGCTGTGTGGTGCTTATAGATCTCTGGTCACTTTCTCCCCATATGGATCAGCTCAGATACAGCTGCTCTGAGGGACCATGTGTCTGGTGTTGGATGACTCTGTGAGTATGAGACACAGCAGCTGAGCCGGGGCACACACCGCCCTGTGGTCTCAAGCAGTTGGTTCATGTATGTACACACTAAAACTTATGTTTGCCCACATGCAGAGAGTCATGCAAGTCGAGAAATCATTTGTCTGAAAATTACACAGAGCACATTATATAAATAAGGAGGCAAATATGTGTATATAGTGCATAGAAGTTTGTATACGTGTGTGTGTTTCCACAAATATAAAAAACGAGAAAAAAATATTAAGCAGCACAGCTGTTTACAATATTGATGATAACTGATAAGAAATGTTTCCTGAGCACCAAATCAGCATATTAGAATGAATTCTGAAGGATCACGTGACACTAGAAAACAGTTATTTTAAACTGAAATAATATTTCACAATTTTTAATTTTCTTCTTCTGTTTTTTTAGGTTGAATCTTGCTCCGCTCCCTGAATCTTTCACATAATTGGATCTCATTTCTGTAACTGAATAAAATCCAGTACACTCCTCTGCCATGCAAGGTAAGCAGATGTACACTCAAATCTGCCCCTCCCTTAATTCCAAGATCATGAATATTCCATGTTATGTGAGGAAAAAAGAAAGACAAAGGGGGGTGTGGCCAATCAAATAACCCTGGGTACAGGCGGTGTAGCCCCCTCCTCATCAGCACATACACACACACAAGGCAGAACCTGCTGCTCCATGCACCCACACAGACAGACTGATACTTTCTCATTCAGCTCTCGTGTCTATACACTACATCACGGTAAGACTTTCTACACTCCAATATTCTGGATGCTTTGTGTTCTTTCTACATATTTTCATAAAGATAGTCTGACATGTCTAGAGATTTGAAGTGAGAAGCAGAGAAATTTCTCTGAGAAGCAGGGCACAGAACAAAGACAGAGGCGAGACATTCCCAGTTCCCATAAAGACAGCATGGCCAACAGTCATCTGACTTGGCAGATTGGAAATTATTTTAAGGAATACATTCCTATGTGTTATCAAGTCTGAAGTCTGATGAAAGTGTTACACAATTTAAATGAAAAAGAATGGGTGGGACATTGGTCAAATGATGCCCTCACTAAACTCCACTGAAGATGTTTTGGTTCATTTTTGTTCTGTTTAAGCTTGATGAACAAATATGAATTTATTTGTATAAATAAAATTACATATATTAAACTTGCATTTTGTTTGGTCTAGTGCAGAAACATGGCTGACAAGCCCAACATGACGGAAATCACATCCTTTGATAAAACCAAACTCAGGAAGACAGAGACCCAAGAAAAAAATCCCTTGCCTACCAAAGAAAGTGAGTTTCTGATCCTGAAACAGTGGCTAAGGATCTTGTGGTGATTATGTTATGATCAATATTTTGTTTTGTTTTTAATATATTGGTCATTTCTCAATTAAAAATGTGTAATTGACAGTAATTAAATTCAAGAAACCAATTGCATATGAAATGAAGTAAATATTTCCGAGTGCGTATGTGATTATCTAGAATCATCAATTCATCCTATAATTTGATTTGGAAAGTAATCTATAAAATATAGCCTAGTTTAAAAAATCCTCTTGAAATACGTAATAGTATAGTAAATATACATGTTTTTTTCCACAGTTTTTTTTAATGATAACCAACAAGTTATTTCAAGTTATTTTTTAATCACGTTATTTTTTTCTCTTGGTCTGCAGAATAAAATCAATTAACTTTTTATTCACTTAAAACACTTCTCAAAGCCTGTCTTCTTGTGGAACCATTTTTTCTGCAGCTATTGAACAGGAGAGGCAGGGAGAGTCCACGCCTTGAATGCTGCTTTTAACCGCAGTCACACACAGCAGAGAGTGAAGGGAATGACTGAAATCCACAGGAGAGGGACTTTGGGAGGAATTGAACCAGTAACTGGTGTGTCATTTGTTTCATGGTTTTGTTTGTTTGTTCGAGAACTAAATAAAAAGAAATGTAGGAAATTTCTACGAATGTATTTTATCCAGTGGGGCCAGACAATCATTCAAATGCATTAACAGTATGACTGCCAGCATATTCCTAACCATTTGTTACAAGTCCTAACACATTCTAAACCAGTCCTAACACATTCTAAACAAGT
>NW_015511030.1:7032-10921 GCF_001515645.1 Sinocyclocheilus grahami
TTTTTTTTTTCTTTTTCAGTCTTTTTTTTTAATCAACATTATGATGGTGATTTGTATTGAATTGGAAATATTTCTTTAAATAATCTGAATATATTAACTCCACATATCAATTATGTACAAACAATTTTTAGTCAGAAATTGCTAGTAAATTTCAAAATTACAAAGAAAGGGGGAAATAAACTTAAATTGAACAATTCAGAAGTAGAAAAACTGTAATAGCAATTTCTTGTAACACCAATAACATTGGTTTTATTTACACTTTTACAGTGTACATATGTTATTTTAAAAACTTAGAGACGAGTCAAAAATATATAGTTTTGTTTTAGTTTTATTCCAAAATGTCATATTACATCCAGAGAATGAATAGCAAACAGTACAAAAATCATCATCCCAACTGTTTATTTCTGGCATATATGACTTAAATGCCCTTCATAGGGTCATAGTTCCATTGCAAAAATAAAATAGCTGCATTTGGACTATCCTCGGATAGTAAAAATGTAGATTACATAGTTACCTTCAGAATGGTTGTAAATAAAGATTAAGGAAGGCACTGAATCAAACAGCAGCAGAAGCTGCATTTTTACCATAACATTCACCAAACTCTAAACGCTCCTCCCCACAACAGAAACACTTGATCTGAGCATTTCATTATTTAGATAAAGTAAAAATAAAGCATGGAGGCAATAATGAAGGAATCCACAGCTGGTGTGATCATCCCTCAGAACATGAGCACTGGTAGAACAGGATGAGTCAGTCCATTTTTCCACACGAGCTGGAGACATCAATCACATATCCATCACAAACTGGTGGTCATCAACTGTGGAGAAAAAGAACGAGGCGGAAGGGTTAGAGGGTTCAAACTAGTGTTGTGTCACTGTGATCTCTTCCTAATAAATCCTTTGAACAGTGTCACTCCTTTCACACGGTACACCCTGTGGATATTCCCGATATGGAAATCAGACTTGTCAAACTCGGAGCAGGTCAGATGCATTTTTGTTTGCTTTTCTCATGTACTGACTTCAGTCAGACCAAAATGTGACCTTGAGCTTAGAATGAATGTTTTTAGATCTTACAATTTTATTTATTTATTATTAAATAATTAAAATAACCTAATAATTTATTAAATATTAAAATAAAATGTACAAATGTATTTGTGGTGTAAGGAAAAAAATTATTTATAATTACTAGCACCTGACATTCTGAAAGTTATTAAACTGAAAACCTTTTTTGAAAATTGTGTTTTCCAAAACCAAATGAAACCAGCATGACTACAAAGAGTACATTTATATAAAAATAAATTCCGGTAAAAAACCGGTTCCTCAGGTTTTCTTGAGGCTGTTGATTTGGAAATTGAAAACTGTACACATTACATGTTAGACGTCAGATGGGATTAAGATTAAGAACATGAACATGCTTCTTAAAGCAAGAGTAAGATATAATAAAAAAAAAATAAAAAAAAAAAATAAAAAAAAAGAGAAGTCACTTACCAGCGAGATCTTTGTTGCCATCCTCCTGCTCTGCTGGTTGCAGTGAGGGTCTGGTGACCCCTGGTATGTGGGGGAGACAGCAGGGTGGGGTGTGTGCGATCGGCGAGTTCCGACATTCCAAAAGAAACTTTCGATCATAGATGATCCGAGTTCCTGCAGGGAAAATATCAATTATTAGTTTAAGAGGTTCAGCCTCAAAAAAAGTTGGCACAAGTCCATAGCATTTTTTGCTTAAGAGACGTTCTTCCTGTTGAGTTCTGCTCTATATAAGAATTCAGAAAAACGTGTCCCCCAAGTGAAAGTTTAATGTAGTTTAGCTCATGTTATAGAGTAATGCAAACAGGGTCAAGAGCTGGCTAGGGTGCTTTCTAAATGCACGCAGGCAAAAACACTCATAAAAACAAGGTGCCCCTGTATAGATGTCCTGTAGTAACCCAAGCAGCAAGAAAATTTAGCAACATCATCCATTACTGCACAAGGACCCACTGTGATTGGACTGACCGAGGTCTGACTTAAATAAGATGATCTAAAACGTGAATTGTAATAAGCAAGTTTAAGAAATATGTTCTTAGATATGGCTATATTTTTCATTCAATATGATGCGTTACATCTCCTCTGGTCATTCAAACATATGTATATGCGAGATATTAGTCAAAGCAGGATGTTGTTGTTTTTTTTGATAAATGTGCTGTAACTAAAAGCTGATTGATATAACAGCCACTGGCTTGGTTTCAAAAACTAAAGCAAGTCACATTTCTTCAGCTTTAATAACCATGTGATCAATATGGACAGTTTTGGTATAATGTAGTTGGTGTATAGGTGTTTATGTTACATTAAGTTATATATTAACTACAAGTTTTAATTGTAACATCATAAGTTTTAATGTTATATCATGCCTTCATTTAGTTTACTATTTTAAAAAGAGCTTTATGAAGTGTTATGTATTTAGATTATCAATCATTTTATAAATCCATAAAAACATTAATTACATTTGTATTTGATATATGACTACCTACACAGTGTGATATAAACAACTTCGATATTTATTGTTAAAAATATAGGTGCACTTGTTTAATTTAACAGTTCGAAAAAGATGAAAACAAATATTATTTGCGCGTATTTGCGATGCGTATTAAATGAGTCTTCGCACTCATAATGTGAGATGTGGTGGAAATGACACTGCAGCGTTCATGGCTTTCAGAAAGAACATCACATTTACAGAATTCTCCTGTGATGCACGTGCGCTCGCTTTCAACCTGTGTTAGCAGACAAATTAAACTAGTTAGACGCGTGCGAAAGGTGCTTTAAATTAATTTTGTACAGGTCCACTGGGCCAAGTCTGTGCGCATGATTAAAACAAACACGCCTTTAAATCCAAGAGCAAATGACGGAATCGTTTAAAAGGCAACGGGCCGCTTTTAAACCTCGCATTGCCTCTGGCGTTATGATTGCGCAGTGCACACGATCAACTCTCGTTATACAAAAACAAAGTGCGATCGGGTACCATGTGGGAAAAACACTCACACAAAACGATCACTAGTTCTAAAATACATCCTGCGATTAAAAACAAACACACCAGGTCATCTTACCTCCAGGAGTTGTTGAAAACACTGTTCCTCCAGGAGTTTGACTGTAGCTGTCAAGGAGTGGAGACCGGTTGGAGCGGCTTGGAATCGGGCAGGTCGACGAGGCTTCGCAGCTGGTTGACATGATGAACCTGAATTTAAGCTCGAGACTTGAATGCACACGCGCTAAGATCTTGGCCGATCTGCTGTAGCCTTGAGTGTCTGTGCGCTGCACAAGTAGTAAATCTCGAGGGAGGAGATTTCTCACGTGCTGCAAACGTGGACATCTGGCCAATCAGAAGGACGATTCCACCACCGACGCGCAGCGCTGAGGCCCTCAACAGGGAGCAAGTGTTTAGAGCCATTTCATGGAACGTAAACTCTTCGAACAGCACGAAATTGGGCACATGATGTGAACTCTACGATAAGATATGACAACACCTTGTGCTGTACTGAAAGCCCGATCTACCTCTCAGGATGACCTATCCTGTCTACATATGCCTCCCCATATTTGCAGTACATTTTGTCATTGCATGCATGACAAGATTAGAGTTCTATATCCCAACAGTCTTTTTTGTGTGTGTGCGCTGCCCATATCACAAGACATCACTTTAATTCCTGGTAGATCACCAGATTTTCAGAACATAGGCATTTTAAAAAACGTGAAAGTTACGCCACAGAATATTTGTCTTAACATCAAGCACTAGTTTCTGTGCTTTACCCTATAGTTACCCATGAAATAGTCATACTTTTAACAGAACTTGGATTGAGTCGTCAACCATGTAAAAAAATAAACTGATCGAAATAACACGCACACCAGATACATTTCCAACTTTT
>NW_015511031.1:0-894 GCF_001515645.1 Sinocyclocheilus grahami
ATTGTCACTTAAAATGCATAAGAACTAACAGCGTGGAAAGGTGCAGATGGCTTTTATGTCCATTGCTTTAATTGTTACGAGCATGATTCTGCTCTTAAATTTTATGATGTCATTTAAACCAAACTGTAAGTAGGAGCATGACATGAGCAGCATTATGAAATGGAGGTCTCACATGCTAAAGAACAGTGCACAAAACAATGGTATTATTATATGAAACTAATGCACAATTCATTGCACAAAACTCATTTTTTTCTGTGCAATGTTGAGAGGCTAATCTATAAACATTTAAATAAATCATTAACATAGACATATATAGACATTTTAAATAAATCATTAATATAGACCTATATAGACATTTTAAACTCAGACAGGAAACTTAGAACAATATACTCAGTGTGCAGAACTATTTTCAGTTTATTTTGCTACTTCATAAAGACTTGCTGTTCTTAAACAAATCCTCTTGGGTCACCCACCAGTGATCATCTGAGGCCAAACCAAAGAAATCGATAACTTAAGGCTTAGAAAAGCTTAAAACATCCGCAGGCGACGACACAGCACAAGTAGCATTGCTTTTTTTTCTCTCAAAAACTGAAAGAGCTTTGATAAAACTCTCTGGAATCAATACACAAGCCACGTTTATCTTGCTGCTGTATAGTCATGAAGAAAGAAATTGGACTGCTCTCAGACAACCTTGAAGAGCCATTTCTGGAAGAAGAGATTGTTCTAAACCCAAAACTATGAAGCGGTGACTTGAAAGCAATGATTTATTCATCTCAATTCATGTCCTCTCAATGAATGTGTTATTATTTTAGTATGAAGCTTTATTTTAAGGTTACAAGCAGTTTTACTTAGAGTTTAATAATCAGCAAAAGATTAAAGTCATATTAAATGTCT
>NW_015511031.1:1928-3690 GCF_001515645.1 Sinocyclocheilus grahami
ATCAGCAGTAAGGGGCGTGTCTAGTAATGATAGAGAGAAGAGAGCGCTCAAGTTGAGTAAACAGGACAGATATTAGCAGATCGACTATAGATAGAGAGAGATGGTTGATAAAAAAAAGGAAAATATCGGAGGAACAAAACATTAAAAGAAGGGCTACAATCAGTGTGGGGTGTTGGGCGGAGATATCAAAATAGGGGCGGGGTTTAGGTGGGGTATGGGCGTGTTTGTTTTGGTGCTTTCAAATATCAACATCTTTTGACAAAATTCGCTTAGTGCACCTTTATGGGTGAAGTGTGTCATTTCTGTACCACCATACATAACTGCAAAAATAACGATTGTTTTTAAACAAGTTTCACTCCTCCTATTGTTAATGGAAATTAATTACCCTAAACTTGTAGTTGAGTCAAAATGAAAAAAACAAAAAACAAGAAGGAAGAACAAAGAACAATAATAAAAACAAAACAAAACAACAAGGATGGAAAACAAAAAAACAAAAAAAACAATAAGTAAGAACAAAGAACCAAAACACACGCAAGCACGCACGCACATACACACAGGTTTGTTTTTATGGTTTATGGGGACTCTCCATAGACGTAATGGTTTTTATACTGTACAAACCATATTTTATATTGCCCTACACCAACCCTACCCCTAAACCGACCCCTCACAGGAAACTTTCTGCATTTTTAGATTTTCAAAAAAACTCATTCTGAATTATTTATAAGCCTTTTGAATTACGGGGACACTGAAAATGTCCTCATAAATCACCTTCTCGTTGTAATACCTATGTCATACCCATGTTATTATGCAAATTTGTGTCCTCATAAACCACATAAACATGCACACACACACACACACACACACACACACACACACACACAACAAAACCACAAAAACAGGAATGAAGAACAACACAACAAAACAAAACAAAACAAGAATGGAGAGCAAAGAACAAACAATCAAACAATAAGACAAAAAAGGCAAAACACACACACACACACACACACACAAACAAACAAACCTTAATAAAACAAACCTTAATAAAACAAATATGAAAATAATTAGATTTTGTGTCACTATTAAATTTAATGTGTGTACTTAAAAGTGAAGTGTTCAATTTCTGTGCCACCAAACAGAACTAAAAAAGTCACAAAACACAAAGAAACAAACTATACCCTAAACTAATGGCTGAGTCAAAACAAATAAAGAAATTACTTTCACTATGCATGATGTGTGAGAACCAATGAGGTTTATGTCTCTTCGCAAGACTTGGATGCCTTTTATATTTTGGCTCATTTAAGTTTTGGTTACCTGGACTATTAATGGCGGTCTTAATGACATGAGAGTGAGTAAATTATGACAGAAAAAATTTTATGGTCAACGATTTGTGTTCCAAATTTATTTCAGTTAATCAAACTTCTAATATATCTAAATATGACTGTTGTTGATCTGAGTAAACATCAGCTAGGATGACACAGTAATTCTAATAAAAAATAATAATAATTAAAAAAAAAACATGATAACGTGTGTCCAGTTATAAGTGTGTTCAGAGAGAGAAATTTCATTCGGAATTGTATTCTTGTTTTGACAGAGGGTATGAGGTGTGAGTGTTAATAATTAACTTGCTACTGTTTGGGTCTTGGGAGACAAGAACAAGAGAGAAATATTTTGATGTCTGGAAAACGCTAATTAAAGAAATCAGCCAGTTTGAGATTTTAAGCCACCAGTCTGCCCTGGCAGTCTGAATTCACAGCTCAGCCAG
>NW_015511031.1:4610-5876 GCF_001515645.1 Sinocyclocheilus grahami
TTTGCATCACATAACCAGGTCCATTTATATGGCTTTTCTCATGTGGTAAACTTGCTCAGTATCACACCTGGTACAGCATTTCACTTGCGATGTGGAGAGTACAAGTCCTCTTGTTTATGTACTCTACACAATAAAACACAAGTTACGATAAAAGAGCTCAAAGACTTGTAGAAACAAGCTAAAATGGCATGGTTACTCAAGCAAACGTATCCTTGTCTCACGTTTGCATTAATTATCGGTTAGGTTAAGCATTGTTTTTACATTGTTTTCAAGCACGACAGTGCATTAATCTTTTAACACCACTCACTGGAGATTTAATTTCCAAACTGCTGTGATACGTACAACAAACAACATAATAAAATGCTGCCAGATTCACATTCAGCTGTTTCAGATAAATCTGCTTTTAGTGCCACTCACTGGATATTTCACTTTGAAAGTGTTGCGAAATGGGCAAGAAGCAATGTAATGTAATTTTACAGAAATGTCACCACAGGCACACTTTTTCTGACACAACAGGATAATTTTTGCCCCCACATTTTAAAAAGTATTTTTGTTTAACTTCTGACTTCTGATATAATCACACTTTATTATAAGCACAAATTACAACTGGATTTGATTAGCTGATAATGAGCATTTTCACACGTTGTCACTCTATTTTAAAACAACATCGAAATGATGTTACCTCAATACTCATCAAAACTTTCTTCCCATTAGAGCGCAAAGCAATAAGCAGCTGCCTGATGGAAGTATAAATCCCTACATGCAGTGGGAGGATCTGCCTAAAAAAATAAACTGTTTCAGTAATGCTTATGGGGCTTCCTCCCACTCGGGCCATTTTTATTCACTCATAGTTTAATTAAAATGATATTTCCTCTTCTACGGCCCATTCGGATCAAGAACTACAGTTAGACAGATTAGCGGGATTGCTTCCAGGTTGTTAAAGATGAATTAGTATCCCAAACATTAGGTGGCCTACAGTACTTTGTAGGTGCCATACAATATTCCTTTTTAGAAAACTCTGATTTTATGAGGTACACTCAGGTTCGTTATAACAAATCTGGTTCTTAATAAATGAGATGTGGGGCGGCAGTAGTGCTTCATCTGTCTTCTTTTATAGGACCCTAAAATAGTGCCAACATTATTAAACACAGCAGTAATGCTCCTGACAGACTTGTGACACAGTTACAACTCCGCCAGGCCTTGAGCTCTTAAACAGAGAGGAAAATGAGTCTTTTTAAACTTTAACAGAACTCATGAAATGAAAGG
>NW_015511032.1:0-1060 GCF_001515645.1 Sinocyclocheilus grahami
GATTGGCCAGAAGGAGCTGTGCAAAAGCTCAAGCAAGTTTTCATTATTTTTCCTCACAAAATGGTTCAAGAGCAACTTTTTTGACGCTGTTAAAAAAGAAGACATCAGAAGGTATGACATTTTCTTGATATAACATCATTGTGCTGTATTTGTGACTGAGAGACAGAGAGACGATACTGAGAGATGACATGATCAAATACGTCACTGACTTTGCAAAAAACTAAACAAAAAAAACATTCCAAAAGCATTCACTGCATGATGAAGCCTATTAGAATGCAGTCAGAATGACCCTATAATTCAAGTAATGAAAGAAAAAATATCCCTGTATGAGTTTTACTTTTTTATATTTATCACACAAAGCATTCTTTATATAATTATAGCATAATATCAGCATGTGTGGGCGATCGCAAATGTGCTATTCATTTTATACAACAGTGCAGGGCAACACTGTGGTGTTTCTTCCTGAATTATTGAGCAAATAGAGTGAGCCAAAGATTCAATTATCCATTCATAAAGATAGTCACTTGCTTCGTTTCTAATTTAATCAGCCTTTTTGAATGAATTGTTTGAATGATTCAGTGAATCATAAAACAGGGACTTGCTGCCACCTACTGGCGGTTTAAAAATGAGACAAATTTTGCAATCACTGTGTAAATTTAGCTACATGAACTACTTGAATCTGTGTATCATTCGATCATTCGTTTTTTGATTTAATATTGAAAGTAGAAAAATGAGAAAATGGCTCCTTTTTCATTTTTTCGTTTTTTTTCCAAAAAACGAAAAACGAGAATTCAGCTTAAATTTACGTTTTTCGTTCATGGGTGGAAAAATTAATAAGCAGCTTGAATATTCGATTTCTGCATGTGGGCGGGATTTAAACGCCCCTTTCTGCTGATTGGTCAGCCGAAGATCAAACCGTGCCTTCATCAGTTCTTCCGCAGTATCACGCAGCAGAATAATAGTCCTCCGCTGCTGCAGTTGTACGGATTGATAACCCATTTGATAAATTTCATAATTTTCTCATCAAACAGACTAATGAATAGCTCAACACAACTCGTAC
>NW_015511032.1:4793-7185 GCF_001515645.1 Sinocyclocheilus grahami
TCAGATTCCAGATTTTCAAATAGTTGCATCTCAGCTAAATATTGTTCTATCCTAACAAACCATACATCAATGTAAAGCTTAGCTTTCAGATGATCTTTACATCTCAATTTCGAATAATGGACCCTTATGACTGGGTTTGTGCTCCAGGGTCACACATATATAAAGACATATTCATCTCTCGCTCAGCTGGTTCGTGATAATACAGATCTGCGCTGCGAGCTTCCGAAGCTGGAGAAGCGTCTTGGTTCTACGGTGGAGCGGGTTCGAGCGCTGGAGGACGCGCTGAGAGAAGCCAAAGAAGGAGCCATGAAGGACCACCGGCGCTACCAGCAGGAGGTCGAGCACATTAAAGACGCCATGAGCGGCAGAAACATTTTCAGACGGCCTCACGCTGCGCTCATCGGTCAGTGCAGCTCCCATGACGCTCGAGCATCATCTCTACTCCACATCACATGAAGTAGCTTTCATTTTATTTCGCTAGAAATTTTTCTTACATTTCAGCATAACTATGTCATGATATACGTATAACATTGCTATAAAATATTGATGCTTCCTCATACCTTGAAATAAGATGCAATATTCTAAATATTAAGATTTAAAAATAAAAATGTATATAAAAATTATTTATTAAATTACTAACCAATATTAACCATTATTATTATTAAATATGTTTGTATTATTAATTGTAATACATTAAATATATTGAAATATTATAATTATTGAATATGATTAAAATGCTAATTTCATAATTTATGACATTTCTAAAAAGATTATTAAATATATATATAAATCTAATATAAATTATTTATAAATAAATAATTACTAAAAGCATTATTAAATATACTAAGTACTGCATTAAATATATTAATAATATATTATAAATAAAAAATTATGAAGATAATTATAATATTAGTACATTTTATAATTTTATAAATCATTTATTAAATGACTAAAAATATTAAACATGGGTTAGGGTACATTAAATACATTATACACATTAAATATGTTTTCTAATAAATGTATAATATCATATTATATCATAATATTATTAAATGCTATAATTGTATAAATAATTTATTAATTTACTAAAAATATTAAACATGATTAGAAATGCATTAAATATATTTCATAACATATTTATAATATTATAAATCTAATTATAATTTTATAAATAATTTATAAATAAATAATTACTAAAATCATTATAAAATATACTAAGTAATGCATTAAATATATTAATAATATATTATAAATAAAAAAATTATGAAGATAATTATAATATTAGTACATTTTATAATTGTATAAATAATTTATTAAATGACTAAACATATTAAACATGGGTTAGGGTACATTAAATACATTAAATATATTTTCTAATAAATTTGTAATATCATATTATATCATAAAATGCTATAATTGTATAAATAATTTATTAATTTACATTATTAGAAATGCATTAGATGTATTTCATAACATATTTATAATATTATAAATACATGTTATATTATAATTCTAATCATATTATTAAATGTTAAAATTTTATATATTTATTAACATTTAATATTATAATTAAATGTTATATTTCAAATGTAATAATAATATTATTCAATTTTATAATGCTATTTTTTGTCCTCAGCCAAACCGATTCGCCCAGGACATTACCCCGCCTTCTTATCCGCCAATCACATGTTCACGCGCAGCAGGGATCAGCCAATCAGCAATGAGATGTTCAACAGCGCCACTGAAAAACCCAAAACCACGAAAACAGAGTCCAGTTTCACCGACAAGTGAGTATGAATGTTTCTGGCTCATGCTTGACTGAATTGTGTGTGTATGATGTGTGTTTGTTGGTCATGTTAACAGAACGCTGCCAGAGAACGAGAGACACAGGAACGCCACACACAAACTCAACATCACCAACGGTAAACACACTTCCCTGACAACAACTCTTTACTTTTATTACCTGAGTAAAATGTTATCGCTCAGAAGATGCTCTTTCCAGTTTATGGGTCCAATCGGTGAAAAAAATGGCTGCATGGGACCTGATTGGAACATCCACAGATGCTATAATGTGTCTGTTTTCCAAATAAAAAGATATATTTAGAATTTCACAGCGCAGTAAATACAGGCATTTTAACACATATTCATTCTTATTTGACCAGGAAATGCCACAGATGTGAATGAAAACAGGTGGGCATGAGCGTGTGACTGTAAAGCGCTGTTTACTGTAATTAATAAGTTCATACTCTAATTATGTTTTCTGATGTAGTGTGTGCCACGATGAGCCGTCTGATGATCTCCAGCACAAACACAAGCTTCACGAGCAGCGTGCCGCCAGCTAAACACACACAGACTCTCTCTCACACACACACACTCACACACACACACACAC
>NW_015511032.1:8092-10919 GCF_001515645.1 Sinocyclocheilus grahami
AATCCAGTCTATGAATACCAGTGTTTTTTTAATTCAACAGTGCATTTATACAATGCATTGATGAATGAATCCATGCAAATTAGCGGATATTCTAATGAAAACAAATGGTAAATTCATCATGAAATATAAATTCTTATTATATATATGTTGCAGAACTTCCCATTAAAACGTTTAAATTAAATCAAATCAAAATAAATTAAATTAATAATTTAATATAATTTAATAATGCATTTATACAAGGCATTGATTAAAGATCATGCAAATTAGCTGATATTCTAATGAAAACAAATGCTAAAATCATCATAAAATATAAATTCTAATTACATATCTGTTGCAGAACTTGCCATTAAACATTTAAATTAAATTAAATATTAAATTAAATGAATAATTGCATTCAATAATGCATTTATACGATGTATTGATTAAAGTAAATTTAAATTTTAATTCAATAATTTAATTTAATAATGCATTTATACAATGCATTTATGAATGGTGCCATGCAAATGAGCTGACATTCTAATGAAAGACAAATATACATATATATATATATAGTTACAGAATATACTGTAACTGAAGAATATAGTTATAGATGAATAATCAACAACTGATGTTGACGTGAACGTCATTTATTGGATCAAGTGTCCATATCTGAACCTGTGTCATTCAAATAATAGTAATAAACAAATAAAAATAATAATGATATCATCTCTCTAACTGAGAGATAAAGGTAATTTAAGGACGGGTCAATGTCTAAACAAGTCAACAAGTGCGTCTGACCTACAAGCGCACGAATGATTAGAATGTGTGATTAGAGACTGGCTGTGATCATGTCTAAGTCATACACATATTCGTGCATATATGTCGAGTGATGGTTACTGTTGAGTTATTATGAGATGAGCGCGGGGTCAGCAGGGCAGAATGAGTGTCTGAACAGATCGATCGTGCTGTGGAGCTGAACGCTGACACACTGATGACATGAAGGAGCAAAGCTCAGATATAAACACACGTACAGTCAGCGCTGACAGAAACACGGACGCTCAGCTGACGGTGAGTAGCCATCAGCATTCTGTATCTTCTGGATAAATAAGATTCATATTCAGTGATTAATATGATATTAGTACAGATTTAAGGCGTGTTATAGGAGACTTACTTTTAACGCATATTAATAAAAGGCAAATCTCACAAAATCGGTCAAAAACATGTCCAGGTCATTATTATATTATATTTATTATATTTATTATATTATATTATATATATTATATTAATTATATATTTATTTATTTTATTAGTTTAGTTTTTTATTTTATTTTAAATTAATTAATAAATTAAAAATAAGGAAAACTTATTTTGTTTACATGTTGATATTTTCATGATAATCACATTTCCTCCCACATTATTATAAATAATAATAATGAAATATTTTTAATTGTAGTGTTTATAGATCATGGTGCTATTTATAGCACTGACATTAATTTGTGATGATTTAAATAAAAAATTGTATTAAAGTAATTTTTACTTGAAAAGTAAAACTGTATTACAGTAAGTGAGAGCAATAAGAATAAATGATTCACCATTGAGAATAATAAAATAAAATTAAAAAATAATAAGCATTTATAGTAAAGCATTTTCTTTATGTTTTATTTGATGTCTAAACATTTAAGTAATCAATTTCTTTCTTGCTGATTTTGGGGTGAAATATGAGCCAGACATGTTTTATGAGATTTATTCATGACCTTCTTACAAATACTTTAATGTAGCAGATTTTTTATGATGCTTTCTTAACTAAAATAGTAAAGACAATGCATTAAATTCATCAAGTCAGAGATTCCTTGACATTTAATAGATTTCTTCATGAAGTGAGTTTTTGAAGTCATCATATGTGAACTGTACGTCAGTGTGACTAACCCAGCTCTTATCAGCATTTACTGCTAATATTCATTATATTTAAGTCTGATTATTCATGGCACTGCTTTATCTCTGAAGTGAAGTCATATGTGAGCAGCAGAATGCATCACACATTACCTGAGGTACACGCGGTAAACACGCGGTAAATACACGGTAAACACATACGGTACAGTGGCAGAGGTTACTGTCGGTCATGAATCTGTGTGTTGTGTGAAACGAACAGACCCGTCCTCAGTCAAACATTACCACGGTTTACATTCAGTTGGGTAACCTAGTTTAGTTTCGAACACGGGTAACTTTAGGTCAACTCATTTCAGCAGGGGTCAAAAGGTCATGATGCATTAGAACACACATGTTGTCTGTGTAACACTACGCAACACTAACAAATAAGTGTACTTAACGGACCCTTTTCACATTTCCAGGGTTATCAAAAGTGGAAGTCGCCATAGTTAGGAAAACTTTTATGGTATAACAGAAACTATAACAAATATAGTTGCATTCTCATTTGCTCCAAAAGAAAAAGACAAAATCCACGATTGAGTTTCTGTGACTTTCTAGAAGAAAACATATCAAGAGATTGGAAACACTCAAAAAGCAGCGTTTAACTAGTTTACTGAAATTAAATGCAAAGGTAATAAAACACAAAATATAGTGTTATAAATGTACATTAAATTTGGAAACTTCATCAGTCTGTGAAAAAGGTCCGTTATCAAATTACATGTATATGTAATATATGCAAATGTATATATTACATCATTAATGCATATATAAAGTAAATATCAAATTAAATCAAATTAATTACTACTATGCATTTGTATTTAATTATCAAATAACTACTGTATGAAATATATGTAAATGTATACACATGTAATTACACATTAATGTCTGTGTATGTATATATATATATATATATATATATATA
>NW_015511033.1:0-821 GCF_001515645.1 Sinocyclocheilus grahami
GTTCCCTCCTTCAGGGAACGAGGGTTACCATACGTAACCGAGACACCAGCAGGTAAAGTTATAACGGGAGTCCGCGTCTTTCTCGCCTCCACTGAGCCCATTGAGTTTTAACAGACCCCCTAAAGTGCAGTGAGTTTGGTGGGGGGTAGTTAAGAATGAATGGGGGAAAGTCACGTGAGAGGATCCAATGCCTCCATCGCGATATGACTGGTTTTGTTCAGCTGTGATTGGTTCATGCAATAAATCTTGTGTTCACTCTTGTGTTCGTGCATGTTTAGCGTTCACGAATCAGTCTGAATGTAAGTAAACAACTCACACACTTAGATATTATCACTTTATTACATCAAAAGAAGACTTAAAATGGCCTGAAAACATGATCTGTGTGAGTTTTTAGTGAGTACTCAGCTTGGTAAAATTTTAAAGTAAATCTCTGTGTCTGTGACCAGTATTTACTGAGCTTTGATGACTGATGAACCGAATAATTCAAAAAAATACTTAAAACTTAACTATTAAAAAGAATAGCTGAAAGTTTACAAATAAAATATATTGTTTAAATTGTTACTGCCTTGAGTTATTATTTTGGAATAAATGTAAAATGCTTAAAAACAACTTGATGAGATTCATACTTGGCTTTAATAAACAGAATATTGATTACATTGTTCATGTAAAAATATAAAATAGAATTGTTTCTGTTGTTGTATTCTGGTAGTGTAAGTAATGTTTATCTAGGAAACAATTTTTAGGACAACAATTAAAACAATTATTCAGGACTTTGCCTGTATACATACAGTGGGTACGGAAAGTATTCAGACCCCCTTAAA
>NW_015511033.1:2251-5092 GCF_001515645.1 Sinocyclocheilus grahami
AGTCCCTCCTGTCATCTTCCTGGCTGATCCTTCCTCCGTCTGATCTGCCCTGGCTCCTCCTGTTTCCTCCTTGGCTCTTCCCTCCATCGTCACCTCCCTGGACTCTGTCTGCCGGTCCCCTCTCGGGTGTCTGTCCTCCTCCTGAGCCTCCTCCCAGTTCTCACCGTTCCTGTCCTTGTTGTCTCTTAAATAGTCATTCTGGTCACCTGTGTTCCTCCCAATTGCCTCGTTAGTCATGTATTTAAGTTCCTTTCTGTGCATTCCTCCTTTGTCGGGTCTACCAGTTGTGTACGTGTGTCTTCCTTTCCTTCCAAGTGTGGATTTACCCTGTGTGTTGGATTCAATAAATGACAGTTTCATTTATCCATGGCCCCTTCGTTCCTTCCGGCAGCGTATCGTGACAAAAATAGCCTATGTAACTGAAAGCAAATATTTATGAATGTGTGTGCTGTATGGCCCTTTGTAGTGCTCAGCACTTTTTCACATGAAAAACTGCTATAATTAATTTGAACACTGTCATTGATTTTGCACACTTTATGATCTAATAAGTGTGTACGTGCAATTTATAAATAAGGCCCCTGAATTCAGTAATTAAGAGGTGTGCCCCAATCCTTTTGTATGAATATATATGACGTGATTTTCTTGTTGTATTATATGTTATACCACATTCATCTCTTAAAAGGTGTAACCATGAATAGATACTGTAAGATTACCTATTAGGATGTATTATACATTTATGAAAAATAGAATTCATTAGAATGTGTATTATAATGCATTGTATACACAGGCATAAAGTAAACATGTTAGGCTACCTAAGCACATCCTAATGAAATATGTACAGTGTTTTGTTGTAATAAAATAATAATTTGCAATCTTCAATTTGTGAAAAATATAAAATTTTGAGTGGTGTAAACATGCAACGCTCGTTTTCAACACTGCTAAATTCTGTGTGATAAAAGTTTAACCACGAGGGGTAAGACAACTACTTTGCTGAAATGTCTCATCAATGTCTGTGGTAAAGTTCCTAATGATGATTTAGTGTGGTCCTGACACTGGGGTTCAGGAAACAGATTATTAGACTTAAAAACATCTGGATTGAGGTGTTGAGTGTCAGTAGGAGTGGAGACGAGAGAGACTGATGCACTATGATGAATATCAGATGGGCTGAAGAAGACAAGAGCATGTCCTTTTATCAGAGGCTTTCCTCATGTTGGCTATCCATCTTCCACAACTTATAATTAAATGAGAGAACTGACATCAGAGATGCTGAATGTTGCTCATTAAGACTTTATTTATAGTTTATGCCCTGAAACAAAATCAGATTAGCACATTGCAAAAAATATTGAATGATATTGTGTAACATGAAAGAGCACATCGAGAGTATTACTACACTTATTACATCATTCTCATCAATTACAAGCTTTTATTTTTTTATTTTTGCAGTGAGGTCCGAAGCTTACTATACATATATGTATCTTCAGTACAATGGCCTCTTATATGTCACATGATTAAGGAAAATTAAAGTCTTCATATTTTGACACCTTCCAAGTAAACATTCTTATGGCAATAATACCAAATGACAACAATTTTGATTTTTAAATAATAATAATAATAATCCAATATACCTTGTCAATAACATGTGGATAAAAGCAAGTTCTGCCATACAATTTCTTTTTTCATCCAATATAAATAATACGTCAGAGCATCAGTCAGAGCAGAAACAATCCATTCTTGCAAACCTCAATTGTGACTTGATAGAAAGCAAAAGGTTATTAAAGAAATATATTTAAAATATTAAATACATTTATAAGAATATTTAAAATTCACAGTGAAAGATGTAACTACAATGTGCAAAGTATCATAAGTATCACTGCCACTTCACATTGCTCAAATAATAACAGATGACAACATCAGAGACTTTGACTGATGGGCCTCAAAAGTCGGTTTACTAGCAGCGTTGTGAATTCTCCTAAAAGAAAAGCCATTCAAACATTATTAAAATATCTACATAATTTGGTATGCATTACACTAAAGACAACTTACCACAGTCTGTGCAAAACAAGGCTGACCACGAACAATACCACCACCATTAAAGCAGAGATATATATCAGTAGGTAAAACAGTTGATCTGGTAAACAAAGATGATACGTTTAATTACATCAGCAATAATGTAATGAAAAAGGAAAAGTGCATTTTAAGTAAGTCAACTCACCACTCAACCATTGCTGCTTAATGCTTGATTCACTGGTTGGTCGCTGCCCATTGCTTGAATCATCAAATTGTCCATGTCGGACATTTTCACCACTTAACCACTGCTGCCCAGTGCTTGTTTCACTGGTTGGCTGTTGCCCAGTGTTTAATTCAGAGGATTCTCCTCCATGTCGGAAATGTTCTTTGGTCCCTGACAGCTCTATGATTTGAATGGTTACATCAGAATACATCAATCAGAATGAGACTACCCAAATGCACAGTAGTTAAACTGGCCAACAACCTTTTAATTTGTGAAAGTACTTACTGAAGAGGGACTTGTCTTGGAAAATGTGTTTCAGCTCATTGCACTTATATTGATCATGATGATGTAATCCATCACAAGTGCATGGATGATGAAGTATTGAACCCATTGTTTCCACAAATGCCACCCTGCATTGGAGGTCGTGCCCAAGAAAGAAGTCGGGGTCCAGACGACTTAGCCATTCACTGGTCGTATCATACGCAGATTCCTTTTCCCCAAAACATTTGGACAGGTACCTGCTAAATGTCTGCCTGTGAACAGTAAAGAGTTGTTGTTTTATCAGCAGCAGTCTGTATAAATTTTTGGTGCCAGTGTTCCCACAATGCCAC
>NW_015511033.1:5408-6314 GCF_001515645.1 Sinocyclocheilus grahami
AGCGCTTACCACAATAGATGCTGTTCCAAAGCAGTAGTAAAAGCCAAAGTTGATAGTGCCAAAGGAAACTTCCTAAGAGGAAGAATGTGATTTTCCCCCCCAAACCAGTTAAGCACAAATGCAGCCTCGCAAAAAAATGACCTGGGCTTTAACTGGTTGATAGAAATGATGTTCTATAAACATATCCTACTGCAAATAGTTTTGTCAATGCTATGCCATCAATGTTCAGGGCTAACCTGCACAATATATCTTCAGAGCAGCTGTCCAGAGCCTCCAGGCAGGTCCAGGGTGTATGCGACTGGTCACTCACACAGGATCCAGAATGTAGAGAGGCCTTCATCTGCTGGCATTCCTGGTCTTCCCTGTCACAGTCACAGAACACCAGTTTCTCAGCCACATTGTGAGGAAGAGCCGAGTAGAACTGCCTAAGTCCCTCTCTGCACTGGCTGGGGTTGCATTGGTAAGCGTTGCACTCCTGGACAAATGGCACCATCCAGCTGTTGCAGGCTTTCTCCCCAAGACAAGCTACTATCTCTTCAAGACAGGATCGGTTGGTGTGATGTACTGGATTGAGGGTATGAGAGTGTATAATGAGGGAATCACAGCATGCATGCAATTATGAGTTTATAAAAGGTGCTCAAACAGACTAAGGACTTACCATGTCCAGTGGCGGCTTGTGGACGTTAAAATAGAGGAGGCACACTTAATTGTAGCTTTTTATGATTATTCATTTATTTATGCTTAACTGCTTAATAAAAGCCTTCTTTTGGTCATGTTTATGTACGGAAATTACATTAAAGCCTACTTATAAAACAAGACAATAAATGTAAAATTTCAATCACCTATTACTTGAAGAAAAATCCATTAGCCACTCGGTATTGGTAAATAATTCTGTTCTAAAACAGC
>NW_015511033.1:7809-8179 GCF_001515645.1 Sinocyclocheilus grahami
ACATTTCAAATTTGATGTTTTTTTGTTAAAATAACTATGTTTCTTAGTTTTTTCTTATCAGTTGTGTAGGCAATTTAAACTTCGCTGCTTTGACATGAGCTTACTATCAGCTTTTTATGAGTGAACTCTATACATCTGTGTCTCAATGTGTGTATGACTTTTTAATAGCTGAAGTTAATGGCGATTGTATGTGATTGTTTATAAAGCATTTAATCCTTTAATTGGTCCTTAAATTGAAGCATAAAATGTCTATAATTATCTATAAATTTTAAAGTGCGCTACAATTGTCCAAAATGGTTATTATGGTCTCATGTTAAAATTTATCAACATGACAGTCAATAGCATAATGTGAATATGGACTGATGATCTC
>NW_015511033.1:10368-10916 GCF_001515645.1 Sinocyclocheilus grahami
CATAATTTCAAACACATTCAGTGTATTTATGTATAAATGTCATAAGTAGCAGCAAGTACACATTTTTAATAAATAAACAAGACCTCAAAGCAAGCACCTGAGAGATAACAACATCATAAGTAGTTCTATGCCCTGCTGTTCACCTGTTTGTGCTTGTACCACACTTGAACAAAGATGCTTATTGTGCCATTGTTCTGTTTTATGACTCTGTAATCATTTGACTAATAATAGTCATGACAGCCAGTGCTCCCAAGCAAACACTCAGAGCAAATAATTACTGCTGGACCGTGCAAAACGTCAAAACAACTCCTTTAGAAATAAATGCAAACACCACACAACACAGATGCCTAACACTGGCAATAAAACAGACTTTTATCTGTAAGCATAACTATCGAAATTTACACTAAGTAAATGACCTGATGTTTTTTTGAGTACCTGATTGAGAAATTAGAGCGAACTGTTCCTGAAAAGATGACATAAAGTATTCTTATAGAGAAACGTTACAAATTATACATTGTTTAATCATGAGAAGAAAAAAAAAAAAAAAA
>NW_015511033.1:22312-22592 GCF_001515645.1 Sinocyclocheilus grahami
ATCCCTTCGGCTCCTCCTCAGTCCTCTGTCGCTCCGGTCCACAGCGGCCTTCTGGATCCCCGCCTCCGCCTTGGTCGCCGGAGCCATCTGCTCCGCCTTGGTCCTCCGTATCCTCCCCGTTGCCCTGGCTCATTGGCTCTCCGTCCCCGCCTCTGGCTCCTCCACTACCTGCTCTGCCGCAGTCGGTTGGCCCCCTGGAGTTGTCAGCCCTTCCTCCTCCATTGCTCCTCCCTCCATCGGCTCCACCGTGGGTCGCCATTATGGCTGTGGCCTGGGTCCC
>NW_015511034.1:0-936 GCF_001515645.1 Sinocyclocheilus grahami
ACTTATAAAGCACATATTCTGCATGACCATATTCTACATCCCTACATACCTAAACTAAGCAACTACCTTACTAACTATTAATAATCAGCAAATAGGAGTTTATTGCAGTAAAAGGAATAGTTAATAGTTAGCTAATAGTGACAACTGGACCTTAAAATAAGGTGCTACCAAAAAATCTGAGTATTATTTCATGTGTCATGCTTGACAAGGTTAATCAAGTTTAGAAGCCTAGTGGGGGCACAAACACCCCAACAGCCCATGCATACAGGCTACTGGTAACCCTTTGGTCTTTTCAATAAAGCAATAGTATGAAGTAGTGATCGAGGTACTGTGAAAAATGCTAATGTGAGCTGCTAATGTATTGGGCGGTGCTCATGTATTGGCTTTGTGCCCTGCGTTTCACGATCACATGCTTTCTTATGCGCGACTGCATGCTGGTGCCGTGACCTTCTCCATTAACCCCTCAGTGTGTGTGCTATTTGAAGTGTAAAGATTATTGAGCTCTCTCATTGGAATGCTGTCAAAAGGTTGTATCACAAAGCATTGCTGTCCATCACTGCTTAATATTCGAAGCCGATAAATTATATGTTAAATGTTGCTTTTTCCTCTGATGTGTCCTCTGTTTACTCGGCTATACACATGTACATCAGTGTTTGACTGGCCAAATGGTAATGAGCACACACAGCAATTCAATCAACATTACGGTGCAAATGCTCTGAAAGCTGGTGAATCTAAATAGAAGGACAGCTGTTTAGGAACATAATAGTGTTGCTAAAAGGTGAAGTGTGTCATTTTTTTCAAAGTTAAAATGCTTCCGTTTAACTGAGCCTGGTATGGTGACTAAGTAAAACGTGCGTAGTTTGAGGACATCGTTATAGCACTTGCATATCATTGCTGTCTTGTTGATTTTGATTGCTTCCATTGTCCTCATTTGTA
>NW_015511034.1:946-2295 GCF_001515645.1 Sinocyclocheilus grahami
TCGTTCCCTCAAGGAACCAGGGTTACATACGTAACCTGAGACGTTATGCTTTGTATTTTAATGTGTTGCTGTAGTGAAGGATCATACAATTGTTGTTATAATCCCTTAACAATAGATTTTGTGAAGCACTCAAAAAATTAACCCAAGACAGAGCTGAAATAAATTCAGAAGTGTACGCTAAGCAGAGTCTATTGTGCACTTCGCATGAGGAGCGTTATTTGTGTGAGTAACAGTTGTCAAGTTATTCACTTATGATGTTGAATAGCTGTTAGGATGCTCCCTAGAATTTAATTGCCTGCATAGGTAGTAGACGCTGAGTCAGCTGTCTAGGTTTTGGGAAAGAGCTATGATGTGGTTCCTCAGTTACTTGATATATACAGTATACCTCCTTATAGTGAGAACACATGAGAAGTGAAATTCCCATTGCACAGTGTAAATATCATCATGGGTTAGGGTTTACCCAATACATACACCCAAATCCCTCAGGAAAAAATAAGGCTAGTGTGTGCTAATGAATTAGAGTGCAGTGTTTGACTACAGTAGCTTCAGGTGTTCTGTGACATTCTCTCTGAGAAAGTGCCTGTCAAACGATTTCCCTCCCAGTGAGTCACGGTTTGAATACCACACCACCTTTGCATTAATAGCTTAGCTACCTCTGATCCTGCAATCTTCTTGCTTAGGTAATGTGTGAATCCACATCTTCAATTGGAAGTATTATCATATTATTATTATTTTATTTAGCATTTGTACAAATCAATTCATGACATTTCTCGATAATTCTATGGATATGCGGTGAAAAAGACCAACTCGGGCCAACTGGTTAATGCTAGTTTAGTGCTGCTAACTGGTTGACCATCATAACCATTGTGATTTAGCTGGTGAAGTTGGTCAACACTATAAAACTGTATCATACAAAGCTAAAAGCTAATCATAATTTAAATTGTTTATTTAACCCTACAAAGCCTACTGTATCATATTTGATTCGCAAATTTCTAAAGCCTCTAAAGTATCACCATGATCAAACGTTGTACTCAAAAAGCTGTTGCACACAGTCTTCTACATGCCGTCTGTTGTCTGATTGAAAGTCCATACTTTTTTAGCAAGTAAAAGTAGTGAGAGTGTAATGGTACACTTAATAGTACAGAAAATGTGCAAGTCTTTTGGTTCAGCATCTTATAGTTGTATCTTTATTTGTAAATGTTTGAAATTACGTATTTATATTTTGCTATTTACAAAAAAACCTGTAGCATGAAGAATGTTTTGCAGCCAGTTGCAGCAGTTTTGAAAGAAAAAAAAAAGTATGTAGTAAATGTATGTAGTAAATGTGATGCAACAGGCTTTTGAGGAAC
>NW_015511034.1:3586-4289 GCF_001515645.1 Sinocyclocheilus grahami
GATTGCTTCCATTGTCCTCATTTGTAAGTCGCTTTGGATAATAGCATCTGCTGAATGACTAAATGTAAATGTAAATGTACAACAACCAACATAAAACATTGCTGGATTCACTTTCATCTGTTTTGGATAAAACAGAACATGCTTTTAGCACCACTCCTTGGACAGTCCACTTTAAAAGTGTTGCGAAACATGCAACAAGTAACAATGTCATTTTTTAGGAATGTTGCCACAGACATGTTTCTTCAATCAGCCTGTGTTGAATGAATTATAACTTTGTATCTGAACCAGATATGATGCAAGAAGATTCATTTATTACAATGAAAACCAATGTAGATATTGAACGGATATTGGCTGTCTAATCAAAGTGATCTAGTTTAATCACTTGCCAAATGACAGTCCAAAAGAAGAACAAACTTTAACTGGTTGTTGTGAGAACAAAAACTCTGTTGTTTGTTGTTGCTAATGGCAGTATGGCTGTTTTCACACTTGGCTTGATAGCTTGGTCTGAAATCTCTTTTCATATGGTTGCTGTTGTTTACTACACTATCTACTGTAGATAATAAATAGGAGGAGAAGATGCCAGCCTAACTGTTTTTCCCTGTGGTTTTACTTCTAGAACTTCAAACACACAGATAGCCACTTCCATATCAGATTCATGTATGACACAAAATGCTAAAAATGGAACTCAGTTGCAAATGCATGC
>NW_015511034.1:7930-8185 GCF_001515645.1 Sinocyclocheilus grahami
TGTCTATCACATGTATGAACATATAACACATTTGAAAAAAAAAAATCTACAAAGAACTTATTTAGTTCTTTACTTTTAGTTCATTACTCAAAAAACTTTACAATGTTCAAAAAATTATTAGATATTATTAAATCATTACTAATGTAATTTTGATCTCTTGACTATTCCATCCATATTTGCATTTAGCCTTCTGTAAGACTGGAAATGTTTTTTTCTTGACGCTGAAATACATTTAGAAATGTATTTTGTTATATG
>NW_015511034.1:8590-10487 GCF_001515645.1 Sinocyclocheilus grahami
ATCTCATGTTTGCTTTTGTTAACACTATTGGTTAGGTTTAGTGTAGTGGAACATTATTTTCAAACACAATAGTGCTTAAACCATTTATAGTCTGACATTTGATTTAAGAACTGCTGCGATAAACACAACGAATGTAATAAAATGTTGCCAGATTCACATTCACCTGTTTTGGATAAAACTGAATGTGCTTTTAGCGCCACTTACTGATATTGCAAAGATACATGCAAGAAGCAATGTAATATCATTTTGAATGTTTTTCTAATGAGTCTGGGTTGCAAATAAAGGTTATACTGGAGGCTAAAACTTTTTCAAGAATCAGAAAAACATCTAGAAAGAAGCTAGTCCGAGCAGTTAGCATGTGAAGCTCTCGGCCACTGTGCTGTTGGCTATCAGGTGGGCAATGCTCGGCTAGCCAATGGACAGTAGGTAAACAAAGCCACGATGACATTTTATCTGATGGAGCTTCCTGTGGGGAAAAGCTGTGGCGCTAAACTGTCAGGCAGATTTCTATGAGATGTGGAAGGGATGAAAAAACCTAAACAAAAGGGGGGCCCTGGCACAAGCTCCCCTCACCAGGCGCAGGAGTGCAGATAGGGCTCTCACGGGATCGCAGGAGGCAGAGATGAAACAGAAAGAGATCTAACCTTTTTTTTATTCTTTCTATTTCTCTGGGAAAACAGAGTTCTTTGGTGCTGAGAGATTAAAAGGGAATGCCAGAGTGAGATAGATTAAAACGAATCAAAGCCATGCATTACTTACTCGCAGTGAATGTCAGCTGAAGAAGAAAATATTGCATTTGTGCAGTGATGAGGTGGTCTATAATTGGCAGCATTTGGTGTTGTGTGAGAGAACATTTTACATGTCAGGAGAATATTTTACTTCAAACAATCCTTCATAAAGTATGTGCATACAGGTAAAAGACTGTGCAAATAATGTAATTTAATTAGTTTACAATGAGTTTCTGAGTCTTTTGATGTATTTTCCTATCGGAAAAAACAACAGCTTTCTTTTATTCTGTAATGCTCGAACATCCCATATTAGCTAACACTACCTAGCTGTTGTCTAGTTTTGTTCGGAATACATATAATAGAATGCACATGTATGTGAATTGAACTGCGAAGTTTAGGGTTCGTATTAATAGAACTCTGAGAATCTGAAATCGTATTAGATTAATTCCAACTGATGAAAATTGTGCATGTAAGTTTACCTTAACATTCATGGTCATTGACTCCAGAAGCATGAACTTGTACCATAGCTTAACCTTAGAGCTCATGGTTGATCCATCTTTAAAGGTTTACTTTATCATTAAAAGCCAATTTCACTAAGGGCATTTCAATGACATGTTGGCTTTAAAATAATAATTTCAATCGATTCATTAAGCAATATTGTTTTTTAAGATGAAAGTATCCTAATATACAGTACAACCAAATAAAACCACGCATTGCTTTTTAAACATATTTTTCACAGTAAAGGGCCAATACTGATATAATTGTCATGGGGATGAGTGCTCTACAAGCGGTTGTGATATTGAACATATCCTTGAATTTAAACACTTGCAAACGGGTTGTTTTGACCGTCTGAATGACAAAGATTACAGGTCCAGAATTAGTCACAGAGGCCTGTGAGATTCCTTTCAGGAGTTTCCACAGGCATATTTTATAACATTCATTTAATTTCTGATATTTCATTCCTTCCAAGATGAAGCTCACCCATATGACATTTATACCTTATATCAGATTCATAATAAATAATGGGTTAGGAAAATGGTCGACTATAGTGGTGCAACTTTCTTAGTCTTTTTAGCGTTTGTATTTTTAGCTTTAATGCTGTTAAGAGGGACGATTGAGACGATTCAGGGTGGGTTTTAGCTTGCTGTAACATCACTAAAAATATTAAA
>NW_015511034.1:10497-10932 GCF_001515645.1 Sinocyclocheilus grahami
ATATATATATATTTATTATTGAGCATTACTGTTTACAACATATATTTGGCATATATTTAAAATATATTTGGTCACATATATACCATATAGAGTGGATATAGATTTTTTAGACTAATTGTAATCCTTTTATTCCTTTTCACACAAATTATGATTGCGGGGCAGATTATCTATTTTATATATTCCTTGCACAATACTATGTTATGACCTGAGAGCTCTTTTACCACAGTGCATAATTTGTAAACTAAGATATTGTGATTTTTGCATGTAAACTTGCTCGGTAGCTCACCTGGTACAACATTGCATTTTCTAAGCGGCGCACTCAGGTAAGAGTCCTGATAAAAGAGTTCAAAGACTTGTATAAACTAGCTAAAATGGCGTGGTTGCTTCAGCAAATGCCTTTTTATCTCATGTTTGCTTTTGTTAACACTATTGGTT
>NW_015511035.1:0-1041 GCF_001515645.1 Sinocyclocheilus grahami
CCCGCTCTCGCTTTATTGTTTACGTCATAGGCTGCCGCCTGCCGATGTCAAGTTCATTGTCCTTTTTACATTCATGCTTCAGACACCGGTCACACGGAAGGCTTTCCCCTAGCACCCTCTAGAGGACGAAGCATGGAGTTCCCTTTCGAAAGGGAACATTTGATTTCTTTGGCAAAAGTTTTGCATTTGCTTGCAAAAAGTATTGCACTCCCCACGAAGTTCGCCATTCACTCACAAAATTTTGCATTCTCTCACTAAAGTTTTCATTCTCTCTCAAAAGTATTGTTCCCCCTGGAAAACTTGTCATTTGCTCATAAAACTTTCCCCAGAGAGATTTTTTGTTCACTCGCATTGAAATAATAATTTTTCCTCCCACCTAATTTTTTCATCACCATGTCCCTTTAGGGGCTCTGTAGCCTTCCATAGACAAGGTAGAAAATAGGACCTGAAGCTCTTAATTTTTATTTTACCCAGCAAATTAAAATTGTCATAAGAATATGTCTTTCTCACTAGGTCAAAAGTAATATTTTGGCATGGAGAACTTTATTGTAAAATGTTCTGTTTCTGTTAATCATAGTGATGTTTTATATCATTACACCTATTAACAATAGCTAATTACAAGCAGCTCCACAAAATAAATACATGGTCTGAGTGCTGGTAGGCTTTTTGGTGAGAGGAAAGTGAAGACTCTCTGAGGACAGCGATTGTAATGACTGGTATTTTTCTAATGTCATTATTTATAGATGTTCTTGTTCAAATAATGTTGTCTCAAGCCCCCTTTCCCTTTTTTAATTTTCTACACTTCCTTTTATGGTTCTCTTTCCTTAAAAGCATTATGTTGGGTAAAAGACTAGTAATGTGTTTGTTTCAAGAGTTTGAAGTGTGCATATGGGTTGTGTTTTTGACAAGATCGAGGGTGTCATCTAGTGGTTGGCTCAGGGAAGTTGCTTTGGATAAAATGTTCTCTCTTATGTGTGTGTATGTGTGTATATGTGTATATATACGTATATACTGTATATATATATATATATATATATATAT
>NW_015511035.1:5026-8063 GCF_001515645.1 Sinocyclocheilus grahami
ACACACACACACACACAGCGGAGGCGAGAAGTTTCTGGAATATAAACACAGTTGCTGCTGCCAGAGAATGTGAAACAGAAAACTGACTCTGCTTACAGAATGACTTATGGCACTCCTGATTTACATGATGATTTTAGTGCTTTAGTACTATATTTTAGTTACATAAAAGTATTATTTACAAATTAGTTACATAAATGAAGTTATTTGTGTTTTAGTATTATAGGAGGCCTTATTGATGTTTATGTGTCTGTCTTTGGTGACTGTAGATGAGTGCAGAGGGTTGACTCAGGAAACATGTGATATTCCTCCCGTGTTGAGTCAAGCTATGGAGTCTCTCCAGGATCGGCCTGTTCTTTATAAGTGAGTTCTGTCCCTTACACACACACTTGTTACAAAACACACTCTTCTAGTGCCCATAGTGCATAACAGCGCACCTCTTTTTTTCTGCAGTTATTTATTTTCTTAGCAGGCATTTCAAAAGTTGTTCAATAAAGAGTTCAAAGCCATGAATCAAACCAGCCAACTCTGAGGTGAATAACGACTTTACAAATATTGATTTGAAGTAAAATAATATGGGAAATTGGGAAAAAAGTTGATAGTACAAGGTTGTCTACTTAAATTGTTTGTGATTTATACAAATATATAAGTACTTTATATGTACATTAACATTTTAAAATCTTCATTAAAGAGTTAAAGATCTAAGAGATTAATTACAACATTTTAACAATGTTTTTGAAAGAAGTCTTATGTTCACCAAGGTTGCATTATTTGATTACAATTGTGAAATATTATTACAATTTAAAATAACTTTTTTTATTTTAATATATTTAGAATGTAATCCTATGTAATCCTTTGTTGGCAAAGCTGAATTTTCTGCAGCTGTTGCTCTAGTCTTCAGTGTCACACAATCCTTCAGAAATCATTATAATATGCTGATTTAGTACTTAAGAAACATTTCTTATTATTATCAATGCTGAAAACAGTTGTGCTACTTAATATTCTTGTGGAAACTGTCATATATTTATTTTTTAGGATTCTTTAATGTAACGTTCTGGAATTTTTTCTGAAAAAAGTATTATATTCTTACTGACCCCAAACTTTATACTTTACAACATTAATTACATTTTAATTAATTCACAATATTAAAATGTATTAAAAAATATTAAATATTAAACTAAATGTATGGGTGTTTCAGGTGCTGTTTACCTTTTAGCAGCAGGGAATAAGACTGCAATTCCATCATATATACCACAAGGTGTCAGTCTCTCTCATTCATATTGGAGTAGTTTCCTGTGTTTAGTGTATCTTCTTACAACTGACAGAACATTATAAATGAGCCACATCAATACAATGCAAAAACAACAACTTGGTTTGAATGAATGAACACAGCCAGAAAAATGATGTATTCCTACAGTGTAAATAAACTCTCTTCAGTATGTTTTGAATTTAGTATAAATAACACAACATATTTTTGGTGAAGCCCACACAGGTTGTAGATATTATTCATACTTTTACTATTACTCATTCTTAGGGCTAGTCATTTTGAACAAACCTCTAACTGTAAGTGCTAAATGTCAGCACGTCCCACACTGTTATGCTACGAAAATTAATGATCACTCAAATTGCATGTAGAAGAGGAGATTAGACACATATAATCAACATGAACCATATCTAGAGATCTGAAAATCATGCATAGAGACTTATGGGTAGGCTTTTTTGACTTAGACCAGTACGCAACCACCCAGAAGTCGCGTCCCTCGGGTTGGTCGTGAGACTTAAAAAATGGGAAGAAGGAAGTGGGAAGCATGAACCGGCAAACGTAACTTTAATAACAAAATAAACAAACAACAAAATGAAAGTAAGCGGCGGACTCCAATGTGTATTTTGTGTTTGCGCTCTGGAGAGCATCAAAAGGTTTCTCTTAACAACGTGTTTTTGCAGCATTGAACATGGTTGCCAATCACAGACATATCTGTTGATTTCTGGAACTCAATGGCCAATCAGAGGTGTTTCAGTTAGTCAGAATCCATTCACTGCTCAAAACGTCCTGAGTTCTGCAAGCTTGCAAATCCTCTCATTATAACGAACAAAGTGTAGATGTGATGTAAATAAGAGATTTATTGTGCTGTTTTTTTTTTCTCACACACTTTTAAGTTTTCTTGTCCACTCTCTCTTTGTGTCTGTGTGCCCCTCTCTTTTGTCCCGTGCTCTCACTCCCCATTTTTATCTAAGGGAGTCCAAGGCCGGAGGAGAAAGAGTGAGAGGACGGGGCCCCCAGAGTTCCTGGAATCCTTGCCAAACTACAACATCCCTCCTCTCCTCCCTTTTTCTCTGGCTGCTGCGGTCACTACTGTTTAGTCTGCACAGGGCCATTCTCAGCCCGTAGATCAAAACACAGCCACGTTTCCTAACTGTGAACGGGGCCCTCCGTTGTTTTTGTCTGTATGTGTGACCCTGGGTCTCTCTAACCTAAAGTATTTTTCTCTTGCTGATTTCAGTGGCTGTTCCGAAGGTCTTGCAGTGTCTGTTTTGTTTCATGGCCCAGGCATTTAATCTTGTTTATACCAAAGATGTACAAAACGACATATATATTTTTTTAAATCAGCCAGTCTTCCCGACTAGTTGGTCTTAAGGACTGTAAAATTTTAGGAGGATTATGATTATATGCATGAGCTACTGTGTTCAGAGTTGTTGCATCTCTAAATTCATCCAAGGAGTTCTGCAGATCTGAAATCTTGCAATCTTTGCTTATGAGACCACATAACCCACAGAACTGTTTTTCAACCAGGTGGCTTAAGATGACTTAACAAAGACTAAACTAGCATTAAAATAAGCTAGGACTAGGAATATGAATAAAAAGCAGGAAAACCTGGATATATTAATTATAAATAATAAACTAATATTTTTGTTTTGTTTTGTTTTTAAGAAATGTGTTTTGCTGACCCAGACTGCATTTATTTGCTAAAAAAAATCGCAAAGAAGAGAGGAAAATTTTTTACATTATTACCTATTTAATTTACTTATCAGGCACTGGTAA
>NW_015511035.1:10183-10913 GCF_001515645.1 Sinocyclocheilus grahami
GCTTGATTTTGAATGTAAAATTTTGCCAAGCGATAGTAATTGTAGTAATTGTAAAATTGTTGGGAGTTTCACATGAGGCTGACAGGTTTGCTATGCAGTTTCTGCTATTGTTCAAGTTCATCTTGCAGATTCCCTGACTACCCATCATAAAGTTGCTTTGGTTTTGAAAGTGATTTCTGTGTGAGCTGTGCTTCATACATCTCTACACAATTGACAATGGACAGTGGACCTTTTATTAGCTGAAATGTTACTAATGTTAACCACACTTGTTTCTCTGAACGTAGTTGAGTAGTAGATAAATCATTCTGCTGTGTTTGTGCAGGGGTTGAAGAAAACATGCAGGAAGTAGTTGGCCACATCACTGAAGGAGTGTGCAGACCACTCAAGGTGAGATGGAAACAGTGTCATTAAGACTAATATTTAAACTTTTATCAAAAATATCAGCCTGGGCTGGAGCTGTGGACTAGTTGGTTAATAGTTGTGCTCAATAGTGCTCAAATGGGTGGCCCAAGTTCAAGTCCTATAAACTCTTCTCAATCCCATAAACTCCTTGATGATTTTTTTAATTAATCAACATTTGTGCTTTCCTTGGGACTATGTAGTATCATATTTGAATGATTAATATTTTAACAAACTCGGTAGCGCTTTACAATAAGGCTTCATTTGTTAACATTAATTAACAATTTTAGTTAACATGAACAATAATTATATAGCATTTATTAATGTTAGT
>NW_015511036.1:0-2311 GCF_001515645.1 Sinocyclocheilus grahami
CAATTCCATGTCCTATATACTGTAGTTCACGATGTACATTATAATGCCAATAACGTCATACACTGATGAGTGGCTAAAAAAAACACACTTTAATAAATCACTAATTTGTTTTAAAAAACACATTTAAACGCAGAAAGGCAAAATTATACAGATCATTTTGTAATAAGTGATTAAACCTACCTAAATGCCAAGTGTTTTATCTTTGTTCACTAATTAATTTACTAGGGGAGCATAATTGTTAATGCAGAAGACTCTACACAGAGGAAATGATAATTAGTGGATAAGTCAAATATTCAGTTATGTCCTGCAGGTAATATATTCTTCTATGTTTAATTAATCCATGTTATTGATAACTCCATTACTGCTTTAGGAATTGATTAGAATGCATCTCTTCTCTGAGAGCAGAAACACTGCATAGATTGTTGTAGAGTTTCAAGATACTTAAAAAAAACTAAATATATATATTTATAAAATGTATGTTTGTTCATATAGTTAAACAATGATATATAGGTTAAATACTATTAATACAAATATAAATAGGTGTTTTTTCCCTATTCATATTTTTGTGACAATTCATTTTCAACGAGATTGTTAAGGGTTTTGAAATTGAAGAAGTGTTGACTAGCAATGGCATTGGAAAGCATAGACCACCTTCTAGTAAAACAGAAGGACGTCAACATAATACAACAGCACATTTCCTGTGTTTAAACAGGTGGGACACACACGCAATGTTCTGATGAGTCAAAGGTGCACATAAATGTGACCAAAGCTTTTGTGTAGCTGTGTCTGATGTACTCTCTTTGCTTCAATCTGCTTCTCAACATGAAACATGGGAAATTCATAAATTTGAGAATTTGAGTCAAGTTTACTGCATACATTTTTAAATGTAAAGGGGACAGGTTTGGAGGACTCACAAAACAACTCACCAAAATATTATAATTCCTACATATATCCCTTGTGCTGTGCTTAAAATCCTTTCTGGTCTAATTTGGTGTTCTTGGTCAAAAATGACCAGCCTTTTAAAAACTGCTTGTAAATTTCACATTTTGCTATATTATTCTCAAATTCAGTCTTTTTGTCAGCTTGTTTTATTTCAGTGAGCACATGTTTTGTTTTTCTTTTTGGAACTGACTGGCAGTTGGCTGCATTGATCTTTTATTGATTTCATTGATTGATTTTATGCACCTTTATAATAAATAGCTTTATTTTTAGTCCAATACATTAACATTAACTATCATCTTCAGAAAAAAGAAAATCTTCTCTATACAGTATGTGGGAAATAAGGAAACTATATACTGTATATAATATATGGTTTCCTTGTTCTCCACAATTTTGACTGACCGAATGGAAAATATGAGAACTTACCCATCTTGGTCTTGGTAGTTCACATTCAGCCTCTTTGTGGAGCCCAGCAACTCTACAGAAACAAATGGAAATGAAAGTCAGGACATGATGTGATGTTTTGAGCAAATCAGTCAGCTGCTGATCCCTCCATTACATGATGATATTATGGCATGAAACCACTTGTTTCAAACTTTCAACAGGCAATGGTTTTGTACTCAAACACAACATAGATTGATGGTTATGTCATGTTATTTTTTTTTTCTCTGCAAGTAACAAAACATTCATTACGTGCCTATTTTGTCATCTGAACAATATTTGCATGTAAACATTTTTTTGATTATAACATTTTTTTTTTTGCATTTGAACAGAAGAGTCAACTCAGTTCAAACTCAGTCTTAAAGGGATACTTAAGATGGTCTCATTATTTAATCCTTCCAAATATTACCGTCTTAACAGCCATGCAGGATCCTAACCATCCAAATTAGGAAGAACTTTTCTGAATAAACTTTTCCATGTATAGAATAAGGACAAGAGCAAAAAAAGTGGCTTGCATTTTCTGTTTTACATAGAGAGTGACCACAAATAATTTTAATGCTAAATGACAAAGAACTTGAATATAAATGTTCCTTGTTTTCTTTTTTGGAACATTTATAAATGCAGACATGTGAAGTGATACAAACAGTGAAAAGTCCCAATGCTGTTGGACTGTTTTTATCAGAATAAAAAAAACGCTCCTTCACCAATCAGATTAACAGACCTATTTTAACTGTTCTATAGTGTAAGTTAGAATGTTCTAATGATGTGGAGAAGTAAAAGAAAACAAAGGTAGAATATTTACAGAATAAAGAGCATCTTTGTAAGCATTGTAAACATCAAAAAATATAAAATGCTGAAAGATTTTGTCTGTCGCTAAAGGGAAAACGTGATCTAAGTCACTAAGTGTAGAGCAATGAATGCAGAGCAAGAC
>NW_015511036.1:3765-4658 GCF_001515645.1 Sinocyclocheilus grahami
GTGTGCGTGCAAACACAAACACCCTTTGTGTCTGTCAGCAGTGGTCTTTTCTCATTGAATGGAAAAGCTGCTTCTAATGTGGGCACCTCTCAAATGAAATGAGCCACAGGACTCAACCACTCCCTAAACCCACACAATAAACATAATGAGCCACTTTAAAGGACACCTTGTATCAAGTCATTCATTGTCACAGGGCCTGTTGTTGTTGTTTTGTTTTTGTTTTTTATGCTTGAAGGCATCATTTCATCTTTCCTTATGAATAGAATCACCCTTCAAAAACCTTTAAAATCACAACAGCATACAGGTATTGAGTGAATCTGTAGTTTGGATGTAAACATGTGAGAACACCGTGTCTGAGGCATAATCAACAATAGCCTTAAATATACATTTGGCATGTTTATGCTAACAATAATGTCACTGAAAATGCATCTGTGAAAATGTCAAACTAATGTCAGCTCTTAGATTGTCTTTAATTAATGCCAAGTCATTACCAAACACAACTTCTGAGATAAGACAGCAAAAGATCAGATTTTGCAACATAGTTAAGTACACACTTCCAATGTTTCATACATATGTATAAAATATAAATATATATGATTTAATGACATTTTCAAATTAAAAGAAGAAATAAAATACATTTCTTGTGAATCAAATCAGCATATTAGAATGAGTTCTGAAGGATCACGTGACACTAAAAAACTAAAGTAATGGCTGAAATTCAGCTTTGCCATCACAGGAATATATAGCGTTTTGTAATATATTAAAATAAAAAACAAAAAGATATTTTTAAAAAAAATGTTTTTAATTGTAATATTTCACAATATTACTGTTTTTACTATATTTTTGAGCAAATAAATGCAGTCTTGGTGAGCATAAAAGACTTTCATAAACAT
>NW_015511036.1:8959-10911 GCF_001515645.1 Sinocyclocheilus grahami
AATGTGCATGACAATCGCATTCGATTAATCGTGCAGCCCTACTCTCTAGGTCAGCAATCACCTTAAGACTATTAAAACAAAGGCAGAAGAGTGCATTCACATGCAGTCATTTCTAACAGACAAATAAATGTAAGGACCTAGATGTGAGATGTTGTACATGTCTTCTGATATGCGCTGTTTGTGTTTTCTACAGTAGCCTTCTATTCTGTAGACTAATTAAGCTAAAAATAGAAAATGCATGCAAGCTCTCACATAATGTGAATAACACTGTCCATCCTTTATTTAATCTCTAGTTTCGATTAATATTTAAAAGCTGACTGTAAGATGCAGGACCTGTTTGTTAAGTTGAAGGAACGGTTGGCTTACACAGTTTATACTAGATCTAGTGATGACTGACAACATCACTCATGGATTAACTCATTGAGCAGATTCCAAAACAATCCTGATTAGCCTGACCCATCTGTCATGAACAAGAGGAGAGAGTATTAAAACGTGTACATGCTTGTGTAAAACATGCTTTGCGTGGAAAAACTCACTAGCTTTCAGTCAACTCATGTCTCACTAGTATTTTTACCTCAGTAATTTACAGGGCTACTACATTTTTAGGGAACAAAAGCGAGTGAAAGCAAAGCTGACTGACATTGTTAAGGTACTGTGAATGGTGTGTTGAAATCCAGTTCTCTTTAAAGTCAATCTGTCAGTTTGCCATATGGGTTATCCCTGATTTACAAGACAGTTGGAGGTGGAAATGAACACCATAATTCCAGATTTTGGCAAAATGAAAGGAGGCTGTTAAGAATTTCAGGTTTTAAGTTAAGTCAGTACAAGAAACAGTAAGCTCAATCAACAGAATTTGGGGTATGTTGTTGATTAGTATAAACATTATTTTGACCCATTCCTCCTTTTCCTTAAAGTCGGCATGAAATAAAAATTATTTTTTCATTATTTTAAATGCTTGCTATTGATATAAGTTGATTTTTGTATGCTGGACTTTTCCATTAATTTAGTCCGCTTAACCCACTTTCTTAAATTTTACTTCAAGCTCGCGTTCAGATGTGACTGCATCCAATCAGCTTGCAATGCACAGAACCAAGTCCCCTCTCTACATTATTTCTGATCATCTATTTTACTCAGCTGTATACAAAAGAAAAGATTTGATGATCTGTCATTACTTTTGTTTCATCGCAACTTTGAAAAATAACAAGGTTACAATTCAAGTAAATGAGGCCCTTCTGCATGAGAACTTTACTTACTGAGAACTTCTTAATTTTGCCTTGTTTTTTAAAACCAAACCCAGTCCCAAAAATCTCCAAGACACTTCTTTAAGAAATCCTTGATGTGATTAAGATCAATAGGGCATTTTGACTGACAAGGAACACAATAAATTATTAATTTACAAAGATTTCACACTGACATCAATATCCTGTAACAGAATATGACCATAATTTGACTGACTATAACCTTTCAGATATGCAGGGGAGTTCACTGACCGTCTGACCTGACAGGAACTCACCCTGTTTGGCCTCCAGCCGAAGCGGTCTCAATCTGCTTGGGGAAGACACGCAGACGGTCCTGAAAACATCCTCTGCAGGTGCACTGCACCAACATGTCCAAATAACCAACCCTTGACCCCTAGTGAGCAGACAGACTACTGAATTTAATCCCCAAAAAAGGCTTTACTGTACCAGTCTAACTGCAGTTGATGGCTGAAGGAAACTATTTACATCTAGTGTTTACATTAAGTGCATACATTTCTGGAATGGTCAATAGATGCTAATGGTCTTTTCAAGTTCAGTTTGGATGCAGCTGCTGTTTGGTGTCATACAGGCTTGATTCAAGCAATTAGTCTAGTGCTACTGCCATTGCTGTTGCAGCTCATAATGTTAAATAATCGAGTCCCTGATGGTTAATCTTAAAGGGGTCATATGATGCGATTTCAATTTTTTCCTTTC
>NW_015511037.1:0-1129 GCF_001515645.1 Sinocyclocheilus grahami
TTAAGGGGGTCTGAATACTTTCCGTACCCACTGTATATGAAGATTTTTTTCTGCCATTAATTTTTGTCTTGCTTTGTAGGATCTTGAGAGCAAAATAATCACATTTCTAAAGAAAGAACTGGAAAAGTTTAAGAAAATATTACAAAAAGAGGACATGCAATACTTTGTGAAGGAATTTAATGAGAACAGATGCAGTAACAAAGAAGCAGCTCTTGATCTCACGCTCTGCTTCCTGAGAGAGATGAAGCAAGATGAAGCTGCTTATACTCTAGAAGGTAAGAGACTCGTGATCATCTGTCAGACTGTCACTTATAAATGTAGGAGACAAAATAAGATTAAAAACATCTGTATTTTTGTTTCTGTTTAGATGAGCTGATCTTCATTCATCAGCTAAAGTGTAGCCTAAAGAAGAAGTATCAATGTGTGTTTGAAGGAATAGCAAAGCAAGGTGATTCTACACTTCTGAAGAACATCTACACAGATCTCTATATCACTCAGGGTTGTAGTGAACAGGTCAATACTGAACATGAGGTGAGACAGATTGAAGTTGCTTCCAGACGTCATGAATCACAGGAGATACAGGTTGAGTGCACAAATGTGTTTGAAGCACCTGAACAAGACGAGCAGATCAGAACTGTACTGACAAAAGGAGTTGCTGGCATCGGAAAATCAGTCTCTGTGCAGAAGTTTGTTCTGGATTGGGCCGAAGGAAAAGAAAATCAAGATATCAGCTTCATATTTCCATATTTCCTCAGAGAGATGAACTTAAAGGAGAAAGAAAAACTAAGTTTGATGGAGCTTATAACTCAGTTTTTCCCAGAGTCCCAGAGACTGAAGCTTACAAGAAGAAATCAATTCAAAGTCCTGTTCATTCTTGATGGATTGGATGAATGTCGACTTCCTGTAAACTTTAAGGATAATGAGACGTGGTCTGATGTTTCATCACCAGCCTCTCTGGATGTTCTCCTAACGAACCTCATCAAGGGAAATCTGCTTCCTTCTGCTCTCATCTGGATCACCAGCAGACCAGCAGCTGCCAGTAAGATTCCTCCTGACTGTATCGACCGGCTGACAGAGATACGAGGATTCAATGATGCACAAAAGGAGGAGTACTTCAGAAAAAGATTAA
>NW_015511037.1:1827-10910 GCF_001515645.1 Sinocyclocheilus grahami
AATCTGTCTCCAGAGAGATCCATCAATCTGTTCTACTGTCTGAATGAACTGAACGACCAAACTCTGGTGAAAGACATTCAGACCCACCTTAGCAAAGGAAGCCTCTCATCTGCTGATCTTTCACCTGCCCAGTGGTCTGCTTTGGTCTTTGTGTTGTTGACATCAGAGGAGGAGCTGGAGGAGTTTGAGCTTCAGAAATTCAAGAAATCAGACGATTGTCTCATTAGATTATCGGCAGTCATCAAAACCTCCAAAAGAGCTCTGTAAGTTATTTCATATATTTTGTCATGTTTTGTTCTTAAAATTGCATTTATCTACATTGATGCATAGCAGGTTTAGGCACCCCTGATATATAGTGATTATTAACCATATACCAGTTATAATTAAATCATAACACATTTTGTTTAACTTTTTTAAAAATATTTTTGCGTTAAAAATGCCAATCCTTTGGAATTAAAGTGCAATGGTATTGTATTAGATTTACATGGGATTTGTGTAGAAATTTCTCTTTTCAGCAAAACAAGCTGCTTAGTTAGCTCCAGAAGAAGCACATCATGTTATTATGAAACATATTGTTCCATAGTTATTTCTACTCTAATATGCAGTTCAACTTCTTAAACTTTTGCTACAAAGGAGATATACTATTGCATTACCTCAATGCATAAATTATTAACCTCCAGATTCTCCACCTCAAGACACTCATCAAGATAATAGAGCAGGACTTTTAAATGTATAACTCATTGCCATTAATGATATAATTCTAAGTTTTATTCAAGCATGCTAGTTTGTTTTATCTAGGAAACTTGAATCAATACATATCTAATATATATGCAGTATATTTACTGTTCATGTAAAAATAATTGGTGTAATAATTTTTTTGTATTTAACAAATATATTACATGTATATAACTCTGTGATTTGATATATTGATCTTGTAGGCTAAATGATTGTGACTTAACAGACAAAAGCTGTCCAGCTCTGGCTACAGTTCTTGGATCAGAAACCAATCTGAAAGAGCTGAATATGAACAATAATAATCTGCAGGATTCAGGAGTGAAGCTGCTCTGCACTGGACTGAAGAATATAAATAGCAAATTAGAGATACTGAGGTAAGTTTTGTGACAATCCCTAGTGTTTGGTTAGAATTCAGATCCATCTGTAAACATGGACCTAGATAATCTGCCACAGAATTGAGGACAGAACTGCTTCAGCTCAGTGAAATTTGTAGGGTTTAATTCAAGCATGAACTCTACATTTAAGGTCCTACCACAGCATTTCAATGTGGTTTAAGAGTGGACTTATGTTAGACCATTTCAAAACTGAAATTTTCTTGTTTTTCAACCATTTTGATATTGTTTGTATGTTGTGGATCGTTTAGACGAAAGACTTTCACACCCGTTGAGTTTTAGATAATTGAAACCTTAAAGGGGTCATGTACTGCATTTTTTATTATTTTATAATGTTCTATGCGATGCACCTATAATGTTAGCAAGATTTTTACATCAAAAAACATCATAATTTAGATGCTATTTTGTATCCAGGTTTTGACCCTCTCTGCAGAACAGTCTTTTTTTATAGACGAGGCACATTCAAGATGCTGAAGTGAACGCCCACTGCTATGATTGACTGACAGTTTTGCATATTAATACAATACAATACAATATTTATTTGTAAAGCACATTTAAAAACAACCAAAGTTAACTGAAGTGCTGTACAGAATAGAATACAAATTCAGAAATAAAATGAATAAAACAAGACTATCAAATTTAAAACACAACAATTAAACCAAAGATCAAGGGGTATTGAAAGCTAGAGAGAATAGATATGTCTTTAGAGCAGACTTAAAAGCAGAAATAGAGGGGGCTAATCTAATATGAAGAGGTAGACCGTTCTAGAGTATCTGACCTGCAGTTGCAAAATCTCGATCACCTCATTTAAGTCTAGATCTAGGCACGATGAGTAGACCGAGATCACTGGATCTCAATGTTCTAGAAGAGGTGTACGGATGAAGAGGGTCAGTCAGGTACTGAGGGGCCAAATTATTTTGGGCTTTATAAACAAATAACATAATTTTAAAGTAAATTCTATATTTGATAAGTAACCAGTGCAGTGCAGATAAAATAGGAGTTACTGGCTCATACTTGCAGGTGCAGAGAGTAGTCTAGCAGCTGTGTTTTGCACTAGCTGTAGACGAGAGAGGAAAAACTGAGAAATACTGTAATAAAGTGAATATCAATAGTCTAAATGAGTTGTTACAAAAGCATGAACCACTGTTTGGAATTTACTTGGTGATAAGAAAGGTTTCATTTTAGAAAGTTGATGGAGATGATAAAAGCATGATTTTACAACAGCACTGATGTGTTTGTCAAATTTTAAGTTATGATCAAACAGAACGCCCAGATTTCTAGCATATTGAGCTACATGTGGAGCCAGAGAGCCACAGTCAACATTTAACACACAATTTTCCTTATTGCCAAAAATAATTATTTTGGTTTTATTTTCATTTAAATAAAAAAATCATCAGCATATAGATGAAAGGATACTTTTATATTTGTTAAAAAATGGAAGCCAGAGGTAACATGTACAGGGTGAACAATACCGGTCCAAAGATTGATCCCTGTGGAACTCCACAAATAAGATGTATACAAGAGGAGGTCTGATGACCAATGCAAACACTAAAACATCTGTTGTTCAGATAAGAACGGAACCACTTGTAAGACTGTGCCACGAAGGCCCACAGATGTCTCCAAACGTGTCAACAGGACCTCATGGTCAACCAAATCAAAGGCAGCACTCAGATCTAATAAAACTAAAGCCATGAATTTCCCAGAATCAGTTTCTGTAAAAATATCACTTGAGACTCAAGGGCAGATTCAGTACTGTGTAAAGCTTTGAAGCCAGATTGAAACATCTCATGAACAGAACTAACAGCCAAATAAGATTGTAATTGAGTCAATACAACTTTCTCAAGGATCTTTGAGATAAAGGGTAGATTAGAAATTGGATGAAAATTGGAAAGAGAAGAACGATCCAGGTTTGATTTTTTTAAGATATGGCATCCCCACAGGACATTTAAGACTGTTAGGGAAGGAACCAGTACACAAACATTTGTTAAAAACAAATAACAGACAGGTTCAACTGTGTCCATGATTTTTCTAAGGAAAAGAGATGGAATAATATCCTGAGGACAGTTTGTTGGTTTTAGGTGACCAACAGTTTCATTACATGAGGTCAAATCAATAGGTTCAAACTCAGACCAGGTAGAAGAACATAATGGAACATCATGCAAAATGTATATTAAGTTAGACAGCTGGGATCTTGATTTTGTGATCTTCTCAAAAAACTTTCCAAAACCATTACAGAGAGAAGCAGAGGGCTCTAGAAAAGAATGCACAGAGGGATTTAAGACAGAATTAATTGTAGAAAAAAGAACTTGAGGTTTGTGACAATTGTTTGTGATAAGTTCAGACAAATATTGCATTTTGCAGCTTTCTGAAACATGTTATAGGATTTCCTCAAAATCTGCAATCTGTCCTTCTTCAATTTGCGTTCAGCCTGTCTACAAGTCCATCTCGGAGTATGTGCAGTTTCAGTAGTGACACTCTCTGCAGAACCTTATAAATAATAAAGTCCTTATTATGGTGAGGAGGATGATGTATTAGAGCTGTAGTGATGTGGATTACTAAGGCTAACTGTAAAAGTTGCACCTCAAAACTGTTGTATGAGCCAGTAGATAGAGAACGACAGTGAAAAGTATGTTTAAAAACAGTAGCAAGGCCACCCCTGCGGCCCGATATATGACTACACTGGATGTGGAACAGATTGACATGACATATCTCTGAGAGTAAACTGATATCCCGATCTATTTCTGATGTGCTCCAAGTGCTGGCGCTGCTTCTGACATGAAAGAGAAATGGATTCGCAACGCCACAATGTTCGTGACCTGTTTAGATACGATGTTAGGATCACAAGGAAGGCAATGCAAAGATTTTTCACAACTTACACTACACAGCATCTTGTAATCCTCGGAGGCATCTCTATGGTTTTGTTGATGGAGTAATCCGGTGTTTCTCAAGTATTTCCTCTCCTCCTATTACATGTGTGAATCAGTGGTCAGGGCTAAAGAGGTAATAATATAGAAACAGGCGTTGATCTTCAGCAAACTATCATAATGTGACATTCCAAAACGAGTTTGGTTTCAATAAAAGCTGTAAACTAAGAGGAAAGTTTTCAGTTCTGACATTTACAGGATGTTTTTATAGTACGTTGACCTGTTACATGTCAAAAGATCAAGGGAAATTTAATTTCTCAGTTCACGACCCCTTTCAGTAACTGTAAACTAAAGGTTCTCATTATTAAAATCAAAAGTTGTGCTTGTTAACATTAGTTAATGCTCTGTGAATTAACATAACCTAACAGAGAACAGCTCTATTTTCATTAACTAACATTGTTAAAGATTAATAAATACTGTAATGTATTGTTCTTTTTTCTTTGTTAATACATTAACATTAACTAATGGAAACTTATTGTGAAGTGTTACCATACTTTGTATTTGTAAATTCATTTTAGGCTGCGTGATTGTGGTCTAACAGAGGAAAGCTGTTCAGATCTCGCTACAGTCCTGAGATCAAACTCCAGTCTGAAAGAACTTGACATCAGCAACAATAATCTGCAGGATTCAGGAGTGAAGAAACTCCAGAACGGATTAGAAAATAAAAAATGCACATTGGAGAAACTCAGGTGAATGTAATGAACCGTTGTTTGGTTTTAAAGGGGTGGTTGACTGTTTTTTTAGGCTTGATTGTGTTTATGGGGTGCAGTCTAACATGTGTTAATGCTTCGTTTTTCAGATAATTTACCTTTATTCTACACCGCTCTGTCCCTTATGCCATAAACTCGCTGATCATTTGCTGGTTTTATAAAGCCCCTCCCTCAGAAATACATGATGGGCTCAGATTGGTTAGCTAGGACAGTGTGTTGTGATTGGCTAAACCGCCTCTAGTGCGCGCCTAAGCGTCCCACCCCTCAGCTCAGCAGCATGTGCTTCGGTTGTATTGTGAAAAATAGGTGCGTTTCCATTGCCCTTCAAATTTCGCAAATTGAAATTGCAAATTGAAAATACACCTAATGGAAACACGTAAATTTCACAAAAATGCCCATATATCGCAAAAACAGAGGCAAAAGGTTAAGTTTTAGTCGCATAACATAACAGTTAATGGTCATTTCACAATACTTTTTTATCGACATTTATAAAACATTGCCAAAGTTTTGCGCACCTAATGTCATCGTCAATATTGCTCATCAGTTTGAGCCCGATTGAGACACAGAGGATATTAATCAAGAGGATCGTGCAGAACCTGTGCAAGCATGGCTCTTAATGGTATGTTTTTTGATTGATGTTGTGGTCTCATGCTTTTAGATACACTGATATTTGTAAATGCTACTGCTTCTGTTAGCTTTTAATATTTAATACACATATATGAATAGATTTTTACGTGCACCCCTAGTTTTCTCTTCCTCTTCTCTAAAGCAGCGCAGCATGGCCTTGCCCCCTTTGCTGCATGTTCCCGGGGGCGGGGTTTGTCTGGGTCTGTGATGTCACAAACCCGGGAAGTAACTCGTTGTAGTTCCTACGAGCCGTTTTTGTAGGCATTAAACTGCCAGAATTTTAAAAGATGATATCTCCGTTTGCATTGAACTTTCAGCACCGCAACTTTGCAGATATTGTTTATGCTCAAACAGCAACATTACACACTAACTAACATTAATAAAGTGAAATTGCAATCAACCACCCCTTTAATAATAACATTCTCTTTTGATCAAAATTAAATTTGTACTACTGCAATCTAAAAACGGAAAGACATGCTCCTGTCAGATGGTAAAATGTTTTTTTTTCTTCTCCGATCAGAAGAAGAAAGATATTATACATTTTTGTTGTAATATTAATTATATAGCTTTAAATATAATAACCTTTTTTTGTAGACTTTCAGACTGCAGTATCACTGAAGAAGGTTATAAAGCTCTGTCTTCAGCTCTGAGATCAAACCCTTCACACCTGATAGAGCTGGATCTCACAGGAAATGATCCTGGACCATCAGGAGTGAAGCAGCTCAGTGATTTACTACAAGATCCAAACTCTCAACTCAAGACACTGAGGTGAGACGTGATGAAGTAATGCTAAATAAATTATATGCATGTGAATTATGTATATTATATATCAATATATTATATTATATTATTTCACTAATTCAGTAAGGTACACAATTTGTTGCTTCAAAAAAGTTTAAAATGATCAAACATGAAAGATCAGATGCTGCAGCTGCTGTTGTTCTGATGATAAATGTCAGCACAGTTTAGTTGTTAAAAGTTACAGCTTAATCAGACATTTTGGGTCACTAGATGTGCTGGTATTCAGTAGTTTGGTGCCTCGATAGTTAATATTTATGATTGTGTTATTGTGGACATTTCTCATGAAAAAAATTCAGTGTGAGTTTCTTTTAAATAATTTTGCTGTGACTGCTCTTTTTGTGACAACAGAACTGTTCACAACTGCTTTCAATTTAATGTTAGTATTTCATAAAATGTAAAATGTCTAATTAAAGGGCACCTATTATGCAAAATCCACTTTTACGTGTTTGGACATAAAAATATGTTGGCAGAGTGTGAGCACAATCACCCTACAATGATAAAAACCCACCCACTCCTTATTTATTAATCCCCATTAAAATTAAAATTAAAAATAAATAAATAACTCTCCCTTTCCCTCACAAACACAGCTCTTCTCTCGGCTGATGATGTGAAGATGGGTAAACCTGTCAGTCACATGAGATCACAGCAATAGCAAACAATTATCCAGCTTTTCATCAAAAATTAATTCCTGACCTGCATTTTTTCTTGTTAAAATAAGCTGTTTCACTCAGACATGCATCACAATAAGAACAAAATATGATCTCAAAATGTTGTACTTGTTGATTGTAAACTACAATCTTAAAATATCTTGAAGTAAATTTTGATTTATGAACAGAATTTTGTTGATTTGTTACATTTAAACTCCATTTTTTTATTTTTAATGTTATTTTAAAGTGGTTCTATAGTTGATCCTGTATCTTAATTACATTACAATTCACAAACCTTTTTTTGTTTTTTGGTCTGACTAAAGATTCTCCAGACTTGAAATGTAGCTAGTATCCTCAAATCCTAGTTTTGGTTTTGTTTTAGTTTATGGCTGTATAATTATTTATTTACTTGTATTGTTTTTAGGTTTTAGCAGCATTTTATTTATTGCACTGTATGTTTACTCATGATTAATTTAACTCGCACATGAACATAACGTGTCTGATTCATTGTGTTTTCTCTTTCTGTCTTCAGTCTGTGTAGATGCAGTATTACAGAGAAACAGTGTCTTGGTGTTTACTCATGATTAATTGAACTCACACATGAACATAACGTGTCTGATTCATTGTGTTTTCTCTTTCTGTCTTCAGTCTGTATAGATGCAGGATTACAGAGAAACAGTGTCTCATCCTGACTTCAGCTCTGAAATCAAACCCATCACACCTGAGAGAACTGAAGCTGAGCTGGAATAAACTAGGAGACTCTGGAGTGAAAAACCTCAGTGATCTACTGATGAACACACAATGCAAGCTGGAGAAACTAGAGTTAGTATCATTATACTCTACAGCTGTTACAGTGAGATTAAAGTTTACTGTTCAGTTTATTTTCAGTGTTTTGTTTTGTTTAGTTAAGTATGTTAACATAAAGATATGACTGATATTTTTGGTCCATATTATCTTTAAGGTGTGTAGTATTAATATATGAATTGACATATATTCAGTTTTGTTGAGTGTGGTCATAGAATGAGGAAACATGTTGATGGTCAATAGTGACGGTGGGATAACAGTGAACTTAGGTTTACATAGAAATCCAATCGCAGATGTTAGTGAAAATTACACTAAAATGTTGCAATGACAAAATATTGCACTGAATTAAAAGTTAAAATGTTTCAAATAAGTTACGATATTGATGTTGTAATACTGGTAGCACTAATATAACAATTTGAGGATATATGTTACAAAAAAGTTTTTGAAATATGTTGATGTTTTTTTTTATCTCAGTGTACTGTACCTTTCAATGTTGTATAAGGGTTTTTATGCATAATAGTAACCCTAAAATGTGATCAAACAGTTTAACATAGTTGGGCTAAGATATATATAACAATGTTTATGACTGCAGAAATATGCTAATTCAGTACACACATTAGCACACCGGTCACAATTGTGACCGACCATAAAACAACATTTTAAACACACTTAAAAAATTTTTTGATTATTTGAAAGGGTTACTAATGACACATAATTTGGATATTTTCATGTCTGGGGAAAAAATAGGGATTAAACGGGTTAATGTTCAGTTATGTTGGACAGTTTCTGTAATGTTTGTGAATGTTGTGGTTATCATTATGCAGAAGAGTGGTGTTTGTGCTTAGACTGTGACACTTAGTGACTAATAACTATTCTAATACCAGCACTGACACCAGTTATTTATTTATTTATTTATTTCATTATTGTGTATAATTATGAGTGAAACTGTTTGTTTAATAATAATTATAATTATACCTCCGTGAATAAATAAATAAATAATAATTTGTTCCCACATAAGATTTTGTTTGACAAATGTACTGAAGTTGAGCTAACCCAAACTAGTGTAAATTAATATAAACCAGATAAATTGTGTTGACCCAACTAATCAATTTTAATTTAAATGAAATTAAATAAATTGTAAAAACTTTCTTTAGTAAAATTAAATAAGCGTAATTTTTTTTTTTTGACTGTGTGGTGTTTACTCATGATTAATTGAACTCACACATGAACATAACGTGTCTGATTCATTGTGTTTTCTCTTTCTGTCTTCAGTCTGTGTAGATGCAGTATTACAGAGAAACAGTGTCTCATCCTGACTTCAGCTCTGAAATCAAACCCATCACACCTGAGAGAACTGAACCTGAGCGTCTTTCATCTAAATAACTTTCCTTCTCCCTAACAACATCATCTCTTCTCTCCTCTGATTTGTTCATCTTTTTTCTT
>NW_015511038.1:0-3481 GCF_001515645.1 Sinocyclocheilus grahami
AGCCTCTAGTTTCCTCTGAATCACTGACTGAGACTGAAATCAGCCGCTGAACACACGTGACCTGCTGTAAAACAAAAATGTGCTCTAATGATCATCATAATCAATACAAGTTGAAGTTGCCAACTTGGAAGCTGCTGCAGGATGAGGAACTGGCATTTGCTGATGAACCCTCCGGTGCTGCTCATGTGGCGGTCAAAATGAACATTTATACATGTATTTCCATGAAATTAACAAACTATATTTTAGTTTGATAATGTTTTTATTTAATATTTTGCATTTTTAGGGGATTTTGTGGTACTAAATTATATTTATGGAATAGTTATGATCCATTTATTACCTGTTGAGCATAAACCTATAAATGCAATTTCTGACTTAAACGGTCATAAATCTTAAATGCTTTGGAGCACAGACTTAAGTTTATTCTCTTTTTAAATAAGATGTTTGGCAAATTATTGCTGAAAAGTTAAAAAAGTGAAACTAAAAAACATATAGAAGTTTATTACTATGAAAAATTCACAAAAATATTAAAATTGTAAAAAATAAATACAATTTATATTAAATATATATTTCCCAAAACATGTTTTACTCCAAAACTGTGTGAATTTTCCAAAACTCAAACTCCAAATTTGACATTGATATCTCAAAACATGAGCTTTCAGTCAGATTTACTTTGGTTGCAGTACCAAACATCTCCACAAGATGAATTTCACTTTTCACCACAAACAGTATAAGTATGATGACTTTCTTTTTTGTTGTTGTTGTTTTTCAGGACCATTTCAGCTTTTTAAATCTGCAGTGCAGCTTAGGCTCAATGAACTAGCTTTACAGGAAAAAACACTAGAGGCTAGGGAGGAGGAAAGACAATTTAAAGAGAAACAAATGTATCTTAAACATTAACACTTTCTTAAGAAGTTGGAATTGAGAGCAGCTTCTGAAATGCTCACTGAAAAGCTTCCTGCCAGCGCTTTCGAAGTTGTACCAAGCTTGCTCACCATGCTTATGTTGAGTTTGCAAGACAGAAGAAGAATCTGTTTGATCGGTGGTGCACATCTCAGTAGGTGGAATGTAAGGAACGACTTTTTTTTTCTTGAGGAATTTAAAAACTCTGCCAGAGGGTTGTGTCTGTTTATTTCAGTGAGCAGAAGGGAGTGACTTTAGAACAAGCTGCATTCTTGGCAGATAAGTACATTTTGGTGACAAACAAGCTGAGGTATGGGAAAGCACAATAGGTAAAGTCTGTGTCCCCTGTCTCATCACCTGCTAAGAAAATGACTAATTACAGTTCAATTTCAGAAAGGATCTGCCTTTATTGTAAGAGACCAGGTCATCTTATTGCAGACTGTCCTGTTCTAAGTAAGAAACAAAAATCAGCAAAAACTGTAGCGTTTGTAAGCCCTATGCCTGGTTGGTCGATGTCCCATTCCAGAAAGGTGAGTTAGCTGGATCATCATCAATTTTGATGGATTTTGTTTGTCTTCTGATTCTGAATTTAGGCTACCTATCAAGATCTGGAGAGATACAGGACTGGAGCCTTCTCTAGGCTAAACTCGGGGACTGGAGCCTTCTCTGGGATAAACTCGGGGACTGGAGCCTTCTCTAGGCTAAACTCGGGGACTGGAGCCCTCACTGGGCTAAACTCGGGGACTGGAGCCTTCTCTGGGCTAAACTCGGGGACTGGAGCCCTCACTGGGCTAAACTCGGGAACAGAAGCCCTAACTGCGCTAAACTCTGGGACTGGAGCCCTCTCTGGGCTAAACTCAGGAACAGGAGCCCTCCGTGGGCTAAACTCGAGAAAAGGAACCCTCCATGGGCTAAACTCGGGAACAGGAGCCCTCTTTGGGCTGGATTCAGGGGCTGGAGTCGACACTGGGCTAAACTCGGGGACTGGAGCCCTCACTGGGCTAAACTCGGGGACAGGAGCCCTCTCTGGGCTAAACTCGGGGACTGGAGCCCTCTCTGGGCTAAACTCGGGGACTGTGGCCCTCCCGGGGCTAAACTCGTGGAGCCCTCTCTGGGCTAAACTCGGGGACTGGAGCCCTCACTGGGCTAAACTCGGGAACAGGAGCCCTCCAAGAAAGGAAACCTCAGAGAACAGTACAAAATAATAAAAAAAGGCAGTTCATTTCCCTTTAAAACATGGAAAAACCTGAAATTTGCTATGGTATATTGTGCATGCAGTTTATATTTTAAATTGTTAAGCTAAATCAATGAGTTTATAAGACCCCTTTAATCTTTATATAGGCCAATACCTTAGAGATGTACAACATATCCACATTTATGTGCAGGCTACTCAGCACTGGTCAGTCGTGACTCGTATCCGACATGAAGGATCAGTGAATGAAACTGTGACCACAAACATCATTTAATGAAATGAACGAAAGGCAATGATCAGCAATATGGGTTCACACAAATAACTTTATTTGAATATTTCATTGCTATACCTTGTTACCACCACAGTCCCCATTTTCCTTTTATAATGCAATAAACCTTATTTTTGATCAGCAGACTTGAGTTCTGTGTCCTCCGTGTGGCTTTCCTAGAGCCAGGGTTGGGCCTGATGGCAGTGGTGTCCAACGTGATACCTTTTGGCCTGCTGTACATGAGACCCTTGCAGTGGTGGCTCAGAACCAAAGGATTTTCCCCCGAGGTGGAATCCGCTTTGCATGATCAAGGTCACGCGGTGATGCTTACGTGCCTTAGACATGTGGAAGAAACGTTGGTTCCTGGTTCAAGGTCCGACGTTAGGGGCTCCTTGTCGTTGCGTAATGCTAACGACGGATGCCTCTCTCACGGGCTGGGGAGCGGTCATGAGTGGCTGCTCTGCCCAGGGTCTGTGGGAAGGCCATCATCTCTTTTGGCACATCAACTGCCGGGAAATGCTTTCGAGCTCTGACACACTTCCTTCCAGACCTAAGGGGGCATCATGTGCTTGTCCGCACAGACAACACATCGGTGGTCTCCTACATCAATTGGCAGGGGGGTCTGCGTTCGCGCCCCTTGTACAAGCTGGTGCGCCAGATCCTTCTGTGGGCTCAGGGGAAGCTCCTCTCTCTAAGAGCAGTTTATATCCCTGGGTATCTAAATCAGGGGGCAGATATCCTGTCGAGACAAGGGCTGAGGCCCGGGGGATGGAGGCTCCACCCTGAGGTGGTGGAGCTCATTTGGAGGGAATTTGGCCAGGCGGAAGTGGATCTATTTGCGTCGCAGGAATCGACACACTGTCCGCTCTGGTTCTCCCTCACGCATCCAGCTCCACTGGGGCTTGATGCCATGGTGCAGACGTGGCCGCGGCTTTGTCTGTACACTTTTCCCCTGATCGCTCTGCTCCCGGGAGTTCTGGAGAGGGTACGCCGGGATGGGGTCTGTCTGTTTCTAGTAGCCCCGTTCTGGCCGGACCGAGTATGGTTATCGGACTTGGCGTCACTCCTCGACGGCTCTCCGCTGGAGATTCCGATCAGGAGGGACCTCCTCTCTCAGGCGG
>NW_015511038.1:3718-5489 GCF_001515645.1 Sinocyclocheilus grahami
TTTTAGCTATAATTGTGCTCCTAGAATCCGTGTTTTCATTGTTATACTGTAGGGGGGGCTAGTACACATCTTCTGTACAGAATTTCCAAAAAACACAAGTGAAGAAGAAACCGAAACAACAGATGCTTCCATATGTAATCTTACACGATCATCAGACATAAAACAGCATCAAAACTGTGTAACATGGAATAAAATGTCGACCAATGAAGAGGTAATAATGACTGTCAAGCTTTGGGGTGTTGATCGACTCTATCTACGTTTTGATTATCATTCTGAATCCAATTCATAGTCTTTTTCAGCTTTTTGTTCAAAATGTTTTTTCTTTATTTTTTATTTATGAAACTTATCCACATTCAAGTGTTTAAAAAAAGAATGCATGAAGCTAGAATAAAATGTTTTTGTTTACAAGCAGATACCTTGTTCTTTTGATGTTTTGTATGTTCAGATATTCATGCAACAAAATATAGACAAATTAATACCTAAATAGGGACATAGTAGCATACTTAAAGTATGATGTAAAGTTCACTTAAAGAAAACTTACGAGTAAACTTGCAGTATAAAACTAGTATAATATAAACTAGTATTATATAAACTAGTAGTTTACTGAGATTATACTTCAAAGTGTACTAAAAATGCTACTACAAGTATTTAATTAGTAAACTATCAGTATACCTATAAGTTCACTTTTAGTATAGTTGCAGTACAAACTAAATGTTTTGACGTAAACTAGTTGTGTACTCAAAGCTTACTACTGTTATACTTAAAGTATATTTAAAAGTATACTTGAACTTTACTTAAGTATACTTACTAAAATAAACTTGAAGTATACTACTTTTTGGTAAGGGTAGTTGAGAGAGTGAGTTTCGCCAATGAATTCTTTAGCACATCAAAACATATTTTCAGCAGAGGTCAAAGTAATAATTTGGTATTTATTATTTTTATATTAATTTGTATTCTTTTTTATATTTGTATAGATAATATGTAGTACCTTTCAGAGTGTTAAATTAGCCGTATTAACCTGACTTGAATGTTTTCTATTTTGTATTTAATATATCCATTGATTTGAAATCCCTTTGACTACTGTACATTTTTGACAATACAGACATTAGTTGTGTGGTGACTGCATCCATTTCAGATGTATAATAACTGTTTTTCCCAAAGACTTAAGTTACAGTAGCTGAAAAGTGTTAATAGTGAAACAGATTTATTGTTGTAGATTAATAGTGTGGGCTCTATGTGGTCCTAGTGAGGGTTTCTTGGGGGCCCTTAGGCTAGCCCTAAGTGGGCCTGTAAAGGGCCACCGCAGGCTTGTTTGCAGGGTAAATCTGGACACAGTTTTCAGTCCTGCAGTACAAATGTAGTAATTATTATGCAGTTTGTAAGGCTGTTGTCCTGCTTCTCTGTAACTTGAGTTCTTTGAGTGGTTGTCTGAGACTGACATCTAGTAGACATTTCATCATCAGGGTTTCCCAATGCTATTCCAGGAGAGTCACTTTCCCACAGGGTTTAGTTTGATCTCTAATTAAACGCACCTAAATCAACTAATCAAGGTCTGTGTCGAAACTAAACTCAGCAGGAATGAGGAACCTGTTTTACAGACTCGCAGACAAACCTGTTTTAGACACGTCACTCAAACACAGAACCAGGAAACAGTAATCACATGAGTTCAGGGAAAGAGAAACTGTAGAAGTGTAGCTGAGCTGTTGTGTGTTTGTGTCTCTGTATTCATGCAGTAAAATGGCAGAAGCCAGATTTTCTCAGGATGAGTTCT
>NW_015511038.1:6965-10903 GCF_001515645.1 Sinocyclocheilus grahami
CTTGAGGTTTTCTGTCGCACTGATCAGAAATGTATATGTGTGCTGTGTACGATGGATGAACATAAAAACCACGACACTGTATCAGCTGCAGCACAGAGGACAGAGAAACAGGAATTTAACACTAGACACTGATGAAATATTGCTGACACTCGTTTCATATGTGTTTATATCAGCACCATATTAACAGCTTACAGCATTCACACTGCACACCACAGCAGAAATGACATCTCACTTAGGGGTCTCACTTGGCAGCCCCAATCACCTCTGAGCATTACAAGAAAAGGCCAATGAAAATTGGCAAGTGGAATATCAAGCGTAGTGTCAGTTCTGGCAGGCCACGTCAGTCAAGCTCGCATCAGCTAAACCACGTCCACCCACAGGGATGCGACACCCATCACTGCACTCATGTATATATAAGGTCCTTCAGTATCATCGCCAGTCTTCGTGTTGCTCAATGGCTATTTAATGACGAGTTCGGCAGGCAAACACCATCATCTCACTACTAGGAATTGTGCAATCGGGAATTTAGTGAGAAGAATTCGTTCCTCTGATAAACTTCACTACAATTCATTCAAGTTTGTTAACTTGAACACGTGCTTTCGCAACAGTGTTAAGTTTGTGTTTGATTTTCTTTACACATTTAGCGATAATGGCAATAACTCCCAAACAACATTATTTATTTCTCAACATTATTTTTCCCTTGATATAATAGGAACTGCCCCGCACAAGCTGTTGTAACGTGCATTAAGCCGGGAGAGATCGCTCTTGTCGTAAGTAAGGGACCGTGGGGTAAATGCAAGTTAGTTATCGCACATTGATCGTAAGTGCCTGATTCGGAAGTAGCATTGCTTCACGCATTGCTATATTATTGATATGGACCCCATGAGTTACAGGACTGACTCAAGAACAAGTTCAGATGGGATCTTCAGGCAGTTCAGGTTGCCATGGCGGAGCAGGGGACTCAGGAGGCCATGGTGGATCCTCCGTGGCCTTAGCCGGCTCGGCCATGGGTATATGGCCCTCCCGCCCCAAATTTTCTTGGGGAAAACTAGGAATCCTGGGGGGCGCTCTGGAGACGAAGGAGGGCTGGACGGGACCAGCGGAGGCGAAGGAGACTCAGGAGACAATGGAGAGCTTTCTAGAGTGAATTCTGGGGTGAGGATTGGAGCTGAAAACTCCGGAGGCAGCGCGTAGAGCCAGCGGCGGGCTTGAGTGAGCCGTAGCCGGCAGGCCTGACTGATGATCAGCTGAAGAGTGAGACTTCAGAGCGGCCGGCGCTCCTGGCCTGAGGACTACGGTGGAGCTCCGGAGAACACAGGCATGTCTCGGTTTGGGCAGGTGGTCAGAGCCGTTGGCGAGGTATGTGGTGGTTCCTGGCGTGAGGTGAGCTGGGGAGACACACTTGTTCCAGAGGGGGCTGGATGAGGAGACTTAGAATTTGCATTGATTTCTTCCACCTCGAAGTCGGAATTGTTTAAATAGAGGATGAGATTAATCAGCTCGATCAGAGGAAAATTCACATGTGGGGAGATCGCAGCGTATTATCATCGTCCAGCCCCAGCTGGAAACACGCACCAAGTGAAGAGTCGTGCCAGCTCACCTCGTTGGAAAGCGCGAGGAATTCCTCCACACATCTCTCCAACGTCCGACCACTCTGCCGCACCGCACACAGCTTGTCCTCAATTGTTTTCATCGTTATCTGTAATTGGAAGTTGGATTCTGTCACACTTTGACCATTGAAAATAACGTTAATCCAACACAAAGAACATCTAGAAACTGAAGACTTATAAAGACAGGGAAACCAAGGAGTAAATGAGATGAGTACTAAACCGGAACTGAACCAAATAGGGGCAAACAGGAACTAAACAGAAACCAACACGTGACAATATGGAAATATACATATATTTCTAATGTTTAACAATCATTCACAATGTACATGTTTCATATTTTAAAATATAGCTAGTATAGCTATAGCTATATATAGATTGTTAAAGAGATCTTACTTTTGATTTTTCTTTCCTCTGGGCTGATCCAGTAGTCAGTTTGTTTTCTGTGTAGAGCCGCAGCTTAACTATGCAAAACACAGAAACACTGTCAGTGTGAAGCTCTACATCTGTGTCAGATTCACATTTATAGTACTTACAGTTGTAGTTTGAAACTTCATGTTAATTCATGCACAATGATCACTGATCGTCACTTCCAGAGTTTGAACCTACAGACATGGTTTTATCAGTTCAGATAAATTCATCTGGACTCCTGGATTCATGTGTTCACTTGATGATTTAGTGCCAGTAGTTTTCTGTGACGTTCACTATCATCTGTTTGTCCTGCAGAAGCAGCTGAAGGAGACGCAGAAGACGCTCCAGCAGAGAATCCAGCAGAGAGAGAAAGATCTTCAGCAGCTGAGAGACGCTGTGGAGTCTCATAAGGTGAGTCTGGAGAAGAAGAGAAGTTTGTCTCCGTCTCAGTTCAGACTCACTGAAGCCTGAATCACTGTGTGTCCTAACAGCGCTCTGCACAGACAGCAGTGGAGGACAGTGAGAGGATCTTTACTGAGCTCATCCGCTCCATTGAGAGAAGCCGCTCTGAGCTGATACGGCTGATCAGAGATCAGGAAAAGACTGCAGTGAGTCGAGCTGAAGGACGACTGGAGCGACTGGAGCAGGAGATCAATGATCTGAGGAGGAGAGACGCTGAGCTGGAGCAGCTGGAGCACACACAGGATCACATCCAGTTCCTGCAGGTAACACAGATCTACAAGAACAGGCTCAGAGTGGACTTGAGCAGATCCTGCTGTGACAGAGACTCACAGAGAAACATTTAATCAGTGTGTTATTATATAATCAGTCAGACTCATCATCTTCTTCTGAAAGAGACGTTGCCTACAAACAGCTTTCAGCTCTGGAAATCTCTTGGAAAACACATTTTTGAGCTCTTTATTCTAAACGTTTTTTTTAAAAGTTGCTAACCGCACACTAAATTCAATCCAGACCAAAAAAGTCTAGCAAAAATTATAATACTGTATATAAACTCCATAGTGCAAAAAAGTGCAAGGTGCAGGTGATTTAAAAGCTAGACAAGCAGCTCTTTCTTCTGGAAGATATATTTAGCTGTCAAACACCGCTAGCGCCACCAACTGTTCAAAACTAAGTCACATTTTTTTAATGTTTTTACTATTTACCAACTGTTTTATTAGTAACAGCATACACTAGAAATATTTAAAAAGTGCATATCCAGTAAAATAATGCACTTATTTAAATCTAATCTAGGCTCCTGGTGAAATCAGGTATGATGGGGACTAGCAAATATTTGTATACCCCAATACATTTCTATTTATATTCAGTATTCCATAAAGTAGTTTAATAATAGTCTTCATTAAAGCTGTAGTCTAGAAACATTCATTAAATATAAACAAGAGGTCTGATCGCTTGCACAGCCGCGTCTCTCTCGCTCGTTTCACAAACAGGTTGAAAAGACAATAGACGTGTAGCTCGTGAATAAATGATTGGGAGCGATTACTTGGAAATATTAAATATTATTCTCCTGTCCATATTTTTCTCCCTGTAAATCACCTGTATAACCTGTATCATCATCCCTGCTCACTTTACAGCACAGTTCACTGTAATTCAGCTCACATTCATTCATTTGTTTGGACTCTCAGTTATGTAATTTTAGTCGCTAATATTGCTTTCCCTCTCAGGTTAACATTTGTTGTGGAAAAATTGCATAAATAAGACTAAAATACAAGCTGCTGCAAATAATGTTTGCTTGATTTTGCATTAAATTCTGCTTTTGCAGAGTTGTGAAATCCTGGTGACTGAGCAGTGCTTCAGTGTGTCGAAGCCAAAGTAAACTTGAGTGTGTCTTTAGAGTCCTTGTGAAGTTTCAGTATATCATATAAGTGTAGGATCTGTCTCACAACAGACCCACCTACATGA
>NW_015511039.1:0-803 GCF_001515645.1 Sinocyclocheilus grahami
TGTGGAAGAATTGACAATAAAGCAGACTTGACTTGACTTGACAGCTGCAGGATGTGGTTTTACATAAGGTCAGACATTTGTTTACCCTCTATCTCATAGTGTTACTTTTACAATACTTTTAACAGTACCATACCTTTAACACAAACTCCTTCTTAAGATTCTTTTCAGTGTACTAGAAGACTTTTTGGAACTATCTGGGGCCTAAAATCTTCATAGTCTTGTTTTGTCCAAGCCACAGTGGGGTTCAGTGTATTATAGTAATGACTGGAGAGCACACTCAGCTTCCTGCTTCTGGTTTGGCAGCTGTGAAATGTTATTTTTGGAACAGAATAGTTGAGGTTCAGGGGAAAGCAACAGACAGCTAAAAAGAACTGAGAGTTTCACATTTTATTTATCTTGGGGAAACGTGTAGGTGGGATTCTGAAATTATGAGTTATATCATTTGAATATTGTATTAAAATACAGAATGCAGAAATTGAAGAAAATGGCAACCCTCACAGAATATGTTGCAAATGCTGAAAAACTGTGCAAATAAAGAAATCTATAGTACAAACAATAGAATATAAATGTATTTTAATAGAACATAAATATTTAAATATAACTATATAGCCTAGTCATTGTTAAAACATGAACAGAAATCCAGTCAATTTTGTTATTTTATAAATGTATGTTGTTTTGACCTGTCCCCCGTCTCGTGTTTCTAAATGTAGGCTACCTATATTAACAAATATTTTAAAATATTAAAAACATGGGAATAAATGGTATTTTGTCTTTATTATCTCTGTATAGATAGATAGATAGAT
>NW_015511039.1:2241-3303 GCF_001515645.1 Sinocyclocheilus grahami
TTTTTTGTAAATTCCAGCAAACATGTTTACTATCAATTTAAAATCACTATCCTGTTTTTTCAACAACAAAAAATGTGTTGTTCAATCAATGTGGGACAAAGGTGCCTATATCTTGAAACTTAAAACCTCTGAAACCTGTTAGTAAAAAGTCTTGAAAGATTTTCTTGTTGGAGTATAAATTTGCTATGCACTTATGTAATAAACTTGAAGAACAACTGTATAATAGGCTTGCATGAACCTGGAGAAAATACATTTCTCTTTGCATCATAATTCACAGGGTTACTAGTTTAATCCTCTTTTTAATGCAGGTTATATGACGAACAAGGACTGAACTCAGTTTAGTTTAAAATAATCTGTTCTGTAGCCTGAGTGAATGATTTAGATTTGCAGATACAGATATTGATCTGTACGGATCAGTGCAAAGCTTCCTTTACAGGTTCGTCGTGCTGCAGACTGGTGGGAATTTAGCAAAGGAACATCAGTGGTGTCCATCTGTGATGATAAGAGCTAATTTTTACACATGTCTGCATCACTGGTTTATCTTTCTTGCTTGTTTTTCCTTTTCAGAAACCTGTTTCCATCCAACCTGGTGGCTGCAGCTTTCCGCTCAGTAAGTTAATTTTTTTCTTCCAGCTGTCACTAAAACACACACAGTCACACAAACAGATATGTTCAGAATGAATATTTGTAGATAATTTCCTCCATGTTAACAGTTCCTTCATCTCTAATTGAAAGAGTCACAAAATGGAGTAACCATTTTTGTCCCTGCTCAATAAATACCTCCCATCTTCTCTCACCACTAAGCAACCAGGCAGTTACCATAGCAAGCTGATTCCATTCCTTGGTGCCTGGCAACCTGGCTTGGTTCACTGGGTTGTACCACACGGGCAACTGCTCAACAGTGAGCACGCTCTGCTCAAAGAGAGGTCAGGAGGTTCGGTGGCCGAGGTGGGAGATAACTTCTCTGTGCCTAGACCGGATCATGTGGATGACACCACTGACACAAACCAAATGGGCAACCAGTTATCAATTTGTAAAAAAAAAAAAAAAAAAAAAAAAAGA
>NW_015511039.1:7311-9112 GCF_001515645.1 Sinocyclocheilus grahami
TATCTATCTATCTATCTATAATATTTTACATTTATCATTTTATACATTATAAAACCTAAATTGTACCATGCACATCGTGTATGATACATTCTGTTGTTTTGTCCTTCAGGTATGTGCCTTTTGGCATCATGTTCTTGGTTGGCAGTAAGATTGTGGAGATGGAAGATGTGGTTCTGCTGGTCACTAGTCTGGGGAAGTACATTTTTGCCTCAATTCTGGGCCACATCATCCATGGTGGCATCGTCTTACCTCTTATCTACTTTGGGTTCACTCGTGCAAACCCCTTCAGTTTCCTGTCTGGCCTCATTACACCTTTCACCACCGCCTTTGCTACCTGCTCCAGGTACTTTGTTATATTTCATATATTTCTGTAGTCCTATAAGCAGGTTAATTTGGCTCCCAGTATGTGACTAAAAAGCTTTGTTTCCTTTTTTTCCTGGAATCACTATAGTCCTGCTAAATCTTTAGTAGTGTTGCTGATATGCAAACACCTTGATTTGTTGGCAAAGGGCCCTTAATCAGGTTGACAAAGTAAGATTCTTGAACGTCTTTTTCATAATTTGATGGTTTATTTGCAGTCTCAACACTTTTGGACTAGTTGAAAGCAGTGTTGTTATTGTTTAATAAAGCTAAAACTATTACAAAATGTTTTAAATTTAAAACCTTAAATTAAAAATGAGAAATGTTGTCTAACCGAAATAAGTTTAAGCTGAAGTACTAAAATTGGTAAAACAGTAATAAAAATATATTAAAATTTAATAGAAATCCAAAAAGAAAAAAGAAAAAATCAGAATAAAAACGAATAAGAATCACAAAAGCACATAGCAAAATCCCTATATATAGAAATATAGAAATAAAAGCTACATCAAAAAACTGATAGATATTATTATAGTATATAAATAAAATAAAAATATCTCTGATTGGGCCTGAAGTCATTAAAATTTAGTTATAATGTTTTTTTTCCACCCGTAGAATGCTATGACCATTATTAGATCTAATTTCCCATTACATACTTATTCCCTGTCTGTTTTCTGTCCCTGTGCAGCTCAGCGACACTGCCTACCATGATGAAGTGTGTGGAGGAGAACAACGGTGTCGACAAACGAATCAGTCGGTTCATTTTACCGATTGGAGCCACTGTCAACATGGACGGAGCAGCCATTTTCCAGTGCGTTGCGGCTGTGTTTATTGCCCAGCTCAACAACGTTGAACTCAACGCAGGCCAGATCTTCACAATCCTGTGAGTGTACATCGCTATGAGGCCTTTCTTCAATCAGCAGGAGTATTGATAGATACCCTGAAACATTCCTGTATCTATACTGATTACATGCAACATGCTCTATATCTAAACAAGGCTGGGATGCTAAGCTTGATCTAAATTTACAAGCAGCACACACTCACTCTCTGGAGCCTGTCCCAGTGTGCAAGGTTACGCTGTTGAGTGTGTAGCAAGCGATGTAGAGCTGAGGCTCTGATGGAGGTTTGGATGATGATAAATGAGCTATCACCATTCTGGCTGTTAGAAACATGGCACTTAACTCCAGGGAATTTGTTTCTGTAATAAGTGAACCGTTAATCACTTAGGAAAAGCATCTGCTAAATGACTGCTTATTTGCTTATTCAAAGGGTGACAGCCACTGCCTCCAGTGTGGGAGCAGCAGGTATTCCAGCTGGAGGCATCATCACCATCGCTATCATTCTGGAGGCCATAGGTCTGCCCACCCATGACCTGTCACTCATGTTGGCTGTGGACTGGATTGTGTAAGACAGCTTCTACCATTTATATTCAATATCAATAAAT
>NW_015511039.1:10650-10902 GCF_001515645.1 Sinocyclocheilus grahami
TTTTTTATCATTCTGATATCTTTGCAGCCTATTTTTGTGTAAAGCATTGTAAGAGCCTTCTAAAGCTTCTTATCAGAATCAAAAATATTAAACATATGCATACAATATATACATACAGTTTTTAACTCTTATGTAATCTGTTGTGTTAACAAACTGTGTCTGATGTGTGATCAGAGACCGAACCACTACTGTTGTGAACGTGGAGGGGGATGCACTCGGTGCTGGCATTCTTCACCACATCAATGAGCAAGA
>NW_015511040.1:0-612 GCF_001515645.1 Sinocyclocheilus grahami
AATTTCTCAATAGCAATTCTCAACATTGTCATTTTTACTATCTGCATGTTACAAATTCATCAATCCTCCGCTCATCTAGCATCTCCAGAGCGTTTATGTAAAAACCTGCTAGCTTGTATATAAATGGCAGATTAATACTCTGCTGCTAATAACACCCAGACGCAGATTGTGTACAAGTGTCCTTAGATAAAAAATGAACCGTAAAATGTGATTTAATTTATTTTGAGGGCAATGACAGCTAACATTGAGAGTGAATGTGCATGCGGTTGAGCAGCACAGCGTGTTCAGATAAATCAATACTGGAGTCCGGTCAGGAGGTCACATTAATCACTAGCATTGTGACGGTATGCGCGTATAAGGTTCATACCAGTATATTTCCATAACGGCAACATTGGAAACTGTGTAGGCTGAATTCTCCTTTGCATGAACCTGCTAGAAGTATAAGCACCACCATCATGCTCGAGTTATCAAGGGTTGTTACTGAATAGAAAATGAGTCACTGAGATGTTCTTGACTATCTTTAGTAGTCTGCAATCTGATGATGATGATGTCCTGCTGACAAACGTAGACTTTTTACACTTTCTGAACCGTAAAACTCAACTAGAGTGATTG
>NW_015511040.1:1641-2771 GCF_001515645.1 Sinocyclocheilus grahami
GAAATCAGTATAATATGCTGATTTGCTGCTCAAGAAACATTTATGTTAACATTTTATGTCCCAGCTGAATAAAAACATCAGTTTGAAACTTTTGAACGGTAGTATATATCCATTTTTGAATTGAATTTCAGGAAAAGCGTCCATCTATATTCCTACACAGGTTCATCCAACCCTGAAAGCATACAGAGGTCATTATTATAATATAAGATTTGGACTCAGCACAGCACTATCTGAATGTGAATGCCAATGAAATGAAAAAGACCAGAGCACAGCATTCTTAACATCACCTCTATTACCAAATCTCCTGAAAATGATGCTGGCTCTGGGATTCAGCGCTGCACAACATTTCAATACGGAAACACGAGAAGGTCAAATGTGGGGTCAGAGATAAGTGAGATCAGCTTTTCATATGAAACAGTTTCTACTCTGCATCTGATTTTCTGGAGCAGATGATAAAAGACTTCCTGGTAGGAATGAGAACCGCGGCCTTGGAAGGAGCAAGAAAGGTAGTCCATGGGTAGTCTTTCCTGTCTGATTTATCTGCTTCCTGTGGCACAAGCGTCAGCAGAAAGGAATTCCTAAGACTTCCTGTGTGGACAGTGGACAGGTCTCTGAGGTCACAGGATCGCGTTGAGATCTGGCCTCAGCAAGCGGCTCGAAAATAAACCTAGAATTTCAACACTTCTTCTTAAAACCTCAACACTGAGTCTGAGCATTTGAACCGAGGGCAAACATAATAAAGACGTTGAAAGTTTCAAACATTTTAGAGCCTGTTTATGCACGCACTGATGAAAAACACATGCGCGTAAAACAGGGAACTCATAAAGACAACATTGTGATGTATTTTTGGCCGAACAGATTATTGAGTGGGAAATATTGCAGGGCGGGGCTGGATTTTATCTTTTGGGTTTTAATTGGAACATAAGTGAAAAACTTGTTTTAGAGAAGGAATGTATAATTCATTTTATTTTTAAATTATATTTTTTTCATTTTATTATTTTAACTTTATTTAAAAAATATAAGAATAAATAAACTATATATTATATTACTAACATTATATTATTTATTGTATTAATATATAGACATAAGAACTGTGTGCATGTGTGTGTGTGTATATATATATATATATA
>NW_015511040.1:4202-5418 GCF_001515645.1 Sinocyclocheilus grahami
CTGTCGGCTGCATTTAAATCCGCGTCTGAAGTTTCCCACTCTGTTTAGCGTGCAGTATCACGTGTCTAAACAAATAGCACGTGCTGCCAGTGATTTCAACCACTAGAGGGCGCTCTCACACTGTGTAATGACAGCAGACCCTTCTCAGCCGCTCCAGCAATGAACGCGACCCGGAAAACTATCGGCATGGATTTTTGTCGATAACCGATAATTCCAGCAATCAACTATCGGTGCCGATTAATCGGCAAAACCGATACATCGGTCGACCTCTAATGTTTATCATGCCTAATTTTAAGTGATGACATTCCTGTTGTGGCAACCAGGAAAACTCACAGTTCCTCTAGTGTAACAGAGAGACAATGATCAATGCCACGCTTCACCAGGAACATTGTGTCTCACGAGGGAACAGATTCCAGATTTACCATCCGTGATACTGCTGTGCCACTCAGTATGAGCTGATGGTCAGAAATCAGCCCCTTACACGTTTACATTTGGGTTAGGATGCCTATAAAGCTCATTAGGTTTTGGAACAAAATGTGGAATAAGATGGTATTCGTCAAGCGATCACAAGTGAGAGCAACTCAAACTGCCCTGTTGTTTCGGGTTCACTGGTTTAAACCCCACCCTTAGTTTCAAAGTGACATGACAAACAGATATGAGGATGTGCACTAGTGCATCACTGCAGATGTCCAGAGACTCATACGCCAGCAGAAGAACAAAACACTCTGAATTCATCTGCATTTGTGCTTATAACAGAGTGCTTTTCTAAACGACAGCTCGAAATGGAGTTTCACATCTATATAGTTTCAAATAAAGTTTTGTTTTTCATTGTTTTCTGGCTGTATAGGGGTCTTGAGTTGCTATATGGTTCTTTGGAGAATGAAAAAAAAGCATCAGTGCATGGCTTTAATTTACAGCTGATGTCACTTAATATTTATTCATCATGTGCAAGACACTTTCTACCACCCAGTCAATTCCCAAGTCCAATTCAACTTTTTTTTACTCAGAAATATATCACATTACTTAAAAAAAAAAAAAGAATGTTTAATAATTGTTTACATAAAATCATCAGTTATTGAAATAAAGCTGTTAAATAAAGCGTTAGAAGTACTCTTTAAAAAAAAAAGTCATTAACTGAAATAAAATAAAATATAAATATAAATGAAAACCTTGAAACTAGGAAAATGAAACTAGGAAAAAATACAATTAAATATAT
>NW_015511040.1:7204-8548 GCF_001515645.1 Sinocyclocheilus grahami
GGGGTCTGAATACTTTCCGTACCCACTGTATATATATAATAAAAACAACAAAAATCACACAAAATGACTAAACTTTAACCTAAAATTAAAATAAAAACTGAAAATATAAAAAGAACAGCGAATTCAAAATATTAATAAATGCTATAATAGTATAGAAATAACACTAAAATACAGGTTATCTAATGAAATGTTTTTGTGGAACTCTATGTTATGTTTTAGGGTGTTACACAATGACTTTTAAGTGAATGTTCACTAGAGACTCCGTGATTCTGGGTGGTTTAACGCCCAGCTGAGTTGCCATCTCAACACTTCCTTCATTGCTTCAGAGCTCTTGAATCTACTTCCTCTCATGCCGAGAGAGTGGTGACAGTTACAGCCCTACTGAGAGAGCTTGACATCAGGGTCGAAGCCTCCAGTCACTCCACGACAGGCCACTGAGTGAATCAAGAGCCGGCGACTCGCATCCTCACACAGACCCGATGCTCCCGGGCCATTCAGAACCCGACGTCTCACTCCGTCTCGCTTTCGCCGGCCGTATCTCTGCCAACAGCCCAACAGAAGGTCATTGAGAAGACCAGACTGACAGACAGGCGGCTTGGCAGGAAGACACACGCAGGACAAAAGATCCGCTTCAGCACGCAAGCCTATGAGCAAAACAGCTTACTGCAGAGCGAAAAAAGGTCCAAGATCAGCTGGACGCACCCTTACCGTCAGTGGAATAGACGCTGCCAGGATCATGTGTTTAGACTATTGAAGCTCGTCCACAATAGTGCAAGCACAAGTCCTAGAATCTTTCATTTATATTGGCAAATCTCTGGTGTCTAGAGGGTCTGAAGAATGCTCTTGCGTAGTGAGCACTGCATCATAAAACTTGCCCGAATATTTGCAACTTCTGACTTAATATCAAACCATCAGACCTGAGGAACAAGATGCTACATGTCAGTATGAAAGCAAATGCAATCTACACACTGCAAAAAAATTCAGTATTTTTGTCTCGTTTTCTGTTACAAATATCTAAACATTCTTAAGTCAAGACATATTTACTTAAGATGCAAAAAGACTTAAGATATTAAGTCTTGTTTTCTGAAAGATCTATAAAAATGAAGTGAGTTTATGCTTAAAACAAGATCAAATATCTGCCAGTGGGGTCAGAAAAATCAACTTAATTCAGAGGGAAAGTAAGATTTATTTTTCTGACCCCATTGGCAGATATTTTTCTTGTTTTAAGCATAAAGTCACTTCATTTTTGGACTTAAAATCATTCATATTTCTTCTAAAGTAAATGTAGTTTTTTTTTGTAATTGGAAAACAAAACCGAAAAATCAGAAGTCCGAAAACTTTTCT
>NW_015511040.1:8638-10085 GCF_001515645.1 Sinocyclocheilus grahami
AAGTAGAAAGACTGAAATAATGAGTCTTCGAAAAATTTTAAAGCATTTAAAACACACAGGGTGGTGACAGCAATACGGTTTATCTCAAACCTACTACATTAAGTTATTTACAAGCCTGAGATGAAGCTGAATCACTCAAATCTGTCATATCACAGGTAAAAGTTCAAGTTTTCATCGCTAAACTACTTAAAGGAAGGGCAGGACGAATCTAAGTTAACGATTAGCCAAACACAAACAAATTTTTTTGGGATAAAAGCATCTGTTAAATCCATAAATGTAATGTAAACAGACTCTTTAGTTACAAAAGCTGAATTTTCAGCTGCATTTCTGCAAGTGCATTTCTGTTGAAGCCCATCTCTCAGCATTAATGACCTCAAACTGGACTGTGATTCATCAACGACTGGTTATTAACTGATATCAGAGTCGTTCATTAAATATTTGTTTCATACTTATCATACTTGTACAATCTCATCATGCACATGTGACTCTTCAAATGCATGCTTGGGTTATGAGAAATAATATGTAAAAGCATGAACTGACACTCAAACACGACACCAAAGCTCTGGGGAAACATCTGCACTACAGTGACGGCAAACGAGAGCAATGGCGTAAATGTGTGAAATGCTGAGTGTGCAAAGGGCCAAATGCCTAGTGCACATCTACTGATCGACCAGATCACATTTAAAATGCAATTTCTGGACTGCAAAACCAGTTTGGTGAACGCAATGTAAGCACAAAATGTTGCACTGTCCATAACAGTCATGCATGGAACAATGCAACTGCTTTGTCCAACTATTTAAGCAATAAGTAACAACAAAGCCTTACAAGCACCTTATTTTAAAAAACAAACTCTAACGGCTGCACTCATTAGCAATCGCATTTTAAATGCATATGAAGCGGCAGCATTTAGAAACATGCCACTATCACTCACATAGTCAGCAGAACAAAACAACCACTCCCACCTTCCCGGGGTTTCCATTGTTGTCTATGACGGCCCATTCAGCTGATGCAAGCTGCCCCCTTATTGACTACCGGGTGATTTTGAGGAAGGGAAGCCGAGCGTAAACAGAGAACGTTTGCATGAGAAGCATGTAAAAAAAACTTATTTTTTTTTACTTTTTGGCGGGAATGTCTAAAATCCATTCCACTAATCCAGTCTGAACCTCCCAATTCCACCAGACACCCCCATTTTTGAGAGGATTATGGAGGAGAGTAAACCACAGCCACTCTGTAGCTGCTTTAATCTACACTCTTAAAAATAATGGTTCCAAATAGGCTTTTCGTAGTCATTCCATTGAAGAACCATGTTTGGTTCCTCAAAGAACCTTTCAGTGAACCGATCTTAGAAGAACCATTTTTTAAAAATTAAATAAAACAACAACACTATTTTCTACTATAAAGAACATTTTGTGGAATGCTAAGATTCCGTAGATGTTAAATGTTCCAA
>NW_015511040.1:10177-10899 GCF_001515645.1 Sinocyclocheilus grahami
AAAGAACATTTTGTGGAATGGAAAGATCCATGGGTGTTAAAGCTTGCAAAATAAGTGTTACAAAGGGAGATTTTTGTAGAAGAACCATTTTTGGCTCCCCAAAGAACCCTTAAAATTCCATGGACCATTGACGACAATAAAGCCTTTATTTTTAAGCGTGTATATAACACAAATCGCAGCTGCTGCTCTGTAGGAAACCCATGAATCTCCATCCTAACGGTGCTGTAAACAATGCATCCACACCTCCGGACGCATCTTACCTTGCAGCTGCTTGAAACGCCCCTCGAGCTGGTTGTAGTTGAAGGGCATTTGTGTGGGGAAGCTTGGCTCCTGGTAGAAGCCCTCAGGGCCCCCAGACTCCCACTCCAAATCCATGATCCCTGACCGAGAGGGAAACTATTTCCAGATTCCTCGCAACCTCCCAGGAAACCGCGGAATGCGAAGGAACAACAGCGGGAAAGAAACTTGCGATGGGAGTTATCCAAAAAGTCAAAGGTTTTCGTCCCAGTCTAATGTTCTCAAGCGGTCTGTTTTAGAGGAGACATGCATGCTGCTGTCTCTCTGATTGTTCGTCTTCCCACTCTGTCCATTCAAAAGCAGCGTCTCCCCCCAACCTCAAGCACTCAAACGCCCCTCCTCCTGTAATACAAGGGAGGGGAGACCTTCTAGTTTGAGTTCCGCTCTGAATCTGCAGGAGTCAATGGAAGGATTTCTGCGAGACA
>NW_015511041.1:0-839 GCF_001515645.1 Sinocyclocheilus grahami
AGAGCAGAGCAGAATTGAAATACAAACGTGTGGCTATCGTTCAAGGATTTTATTCACAGTAAAATAAATAAACAAATAAAACTTAGAAACCCAGACAATTCCTTTCTACTAGTTTCATATTGAATGAATTAGTAGATGAATTAACATATTAAAATAAATAAGAAAATAATTCCTGCACAGTAAGAAAAAAATAAATACATATAAATCTTTTGAACCTGTTAATCAAACAAAGAGTATTGAATTATGTTTTACAAGAAAATACGAGTTCAGCTTTTCTACTTCAAAATTTCACATTTAATTCAATGTTACTTGCAGTCTCTTTGTAATTATTTGCAAAATTTACTAGCGATTTCTAAGTGAAAATTTTTAGTATAAATTAGTATGAATTAACATTATAATACATAAATATTTTAACTCCACTACTATTTTAAATACACTACACTACACTGTAAAAAAAAAAAAAAAAAGTATATATATATATATTTTTTGTTTTTTGTTTTTTTTTGTTTTTTTTTGTAAAAAGTTGTAAAAAAAAGATTATTGGACAATTTTTTACAAGAAAATGCCAGTCTACCTGCAAATTTCACATTTAATTTAGTGTTATGTGCAGTTTCTTAGTAATTAATTGTGAAATTTACTTGCAATTTCTGAGAGAAAACAGTTTTTACACCATTTTATTAGTGTAATGTAATATGACCATATTCAGTTATAAAACAATATCAAAGCAAGGGAGAGCATACTGTGTGTGTGAGAGAGAGAGTGCGTGTGTGTGTTTGTGTGTGTGTGTGTGTGCATGCGTGCGTGCGTGTGTCTGTGTGTGTGTGTGTGTGTGTGTGTGT
>NW_015511041.1:1614-2753 GCF_001515645.1 Sinocyclocheilus grahami
TGTGTGTGTGTGTGTCTCTCTCTCTCTCTCTGTGTGTGTGTGTGTTTTTCTCAGTTCAGTTCAAAGGCACTGATAAAGTTTAAAACGGCAAAAAAAAAAAAATAATAATAATAATAATAATATATTATGGAACATTTAAATATTTTATGGAATTTATAAATATTTTGGAAGCCATTTTAACCAGAAAATATTATATGTATAAAATATAATAAAAATTATAAAATATTATAATATTTTTTTTTTAAGTTAGTGCTGATTATAAGTGTGCTTGGCTGTAATGTCTGTGAAACTCCCATGATCAGGATGTTTGAGCGTCTGTATGTCATCAGTCCGAACCCCACGCGTGAAGGGTGTGAGCAGTGACATCATGTGGTGATGCCAGTCATTACAGCTTCATTAATTAGCATAAACGTCTCGAGCTACAAATAATCAATGCATTTGAAAACATCTGACACAAGATAAACATTCTCTCTGGAATATTGCGATTATGAGTAACGCACAGGACTAAAAATCTCTAGCATATGATTCAGAGTATGCTTGAGTTAACTTTCATTACACTCAGCCCTAAAGACATTTCAATATATTTCATGAAAATGATCATAGCGGCGTGCGGTGAAAGGAAGATAGAGTCGATCTGAAAAAACATTCTGGGTTAATGAAAAGTCATTTCCACAAGCCTTGAAGAAAAATACTTTATTTCTTTATAAATCCACAGAGTACCTATGAAAGCATAACATTCCATCCCATATTATTATTATTTTTTAATTATTATTATTTTCTCCTTGAAATCAAATGAATAAAATCAGAGATGGCTGAAGGTGTACTTCACATACAAATACGTCCACAGTCAGTAGGAGGGAAAAATAAAAGAACAGTGTTTATTTCAGCAGGCCGACTGTCGAAGAGTATTTAGCACTACGCTGCTTTCACACAGTCTGCTGTCAGATACAGAGTTCTCAAGAGCGTCTTACCCTCAATCCTTGTTGATACGGGAGATTGGAAAAGTTTTAGAGCATTGTGATAATCAATGTTCTCTCCTGTTTGACCTAATCTCCAGATCCCTAGAACACACTCGCCATGTTTGTTAATCATCTGAGTATCGATCCGCGTGTTCGGCTTCCCAATAAAGAGAGAGAGAG
>NW_015511041.1:2763-3732 GCF_001515645.1 Sinocyclocheilus grahami
AGAGAGAGAGAGCGAGTCATTAGCCGAGACCATACAGAGGGATCCATAATAAAGTGCTCCAGAAGGTCCACAAATGTTAACTCGAGACTGACTCGTCAATATGTCATTGAACTTCGATAAGTCTGTATCCGCACGAGCCTTCGGGAGAGCATTAAATCCACACGTTTCAATCCTCTGGCACTGCTTCACTTAACACTGGTATTCTGTTTTAATATTTCCCACGAAAAACAACCGGAGAGCGTTCCCATTGAATGATTTGATGGTTCTCCTCTCTCGGGAAAATGAGCTCTGGTTTAAAATAGAAAGCACTGCTCTTATGCACTGAAGAGGCACATAATGTCCAGGGTCTGGGGAGAGTTTTGCATAAAGAATTGAACACGGAGTGCCTTCCGACCGCAGCTTGTCCTACTAATAGACTGGATCCAATCCCATTTAATCTGGCGTTCTGCGTTTGGCTTCCAGATTGTGAGCTTGCCTTGAAAAACAACAGAGGCATGAGATCAGATTCAGCAGCGAACACATTTAATCATCATTCAAACAGATAGATGCAAAGGAAAAAATTGAAAAGGCAAAGACTGTGAACTATTGCAGAAGATATTCCACTGATGATAAAGTGACCTTTACACATTTTTACACACATCTGTCTCGGTAATCTGCTCTGATGCACTGCAGACAGCTACAAATGACCCGCCAATCATCCACTGCACTAACATTAAATGCTTTTAAGCCTATACAGATAGCTGGTTGATAAAAAAAATTAATTAAATGTAATAAAAAAATAACAATTAAATAATAAAAAATTAATTTTATTAAAATCATTATTATTGTAATTAAATAATACAGATTACTGTCGTTAATTAATTAATTAATTAATTTATTCATTTTAAATAATTAACATTTATTTTAAGAATTAAAATAATAAAAATAAATATTAATAATGATTCAAAATTATTGGGAATTTTTTTTTTT
>NW_015511041.1:4587-5257 GCF_001515645.1 Sinocyclocheilus grahami
ATACAGGTTAACTCTGTTAGCACACATTATCACATCCAGAGGAAACAGCAGCCGAGGATACGCAAACGATTTCCTCACAACATCAGCTGAGTTTGCATAAACAGAGAGCGTGGGTGAATATACATAGCGCATGCTAATTGGACATTTAACGACTTCATTAACTTCAACCATCATCAATTTGCTGAGACTTTCCTCCCAGATTTAATGCAGAACTAACAAAGCCTTCAGCAGCAGCAAGAACAAGGCCTGGTATATGTTGCGGCTCTAGTTATCTGCAGAGAGCTGCTAATGCAAGGCCTTATTCAGACGGCTATTTTTAGTGCAGCGTGTCCTGCTGCAGTCTGGAGGGATTCAGGTTCCAGGAGGTGGCGGCCCATTTCTATGGCACACGACAAACAGTAATTACCTTCTACTATAGTTCTGCTGGTATTCCACAACATCCCACCCCTCAGATTAGCCCATTTGTCTCAATATGTGAGACGCTAGACCTTCACCCTTTTATCTCAATCTCTAAACCCCATCACAATACTCATATCTGCCCTCTTTTCTTCCATCATAGCGCCTTTAACTATCTCCGCAGCTCTTTGCCAGGCCTTGCATCTCTATCCCCGCATCCCGATCTCTCACATTTCACACGGAGCTGAAGGAAATGTAAATCCATCTGAAGCGA
>NW_015511041.1:5342-7762 GCF_001515645.1 Sinocyclocheilus grahami
CTGCGGTTCATTTCGGGTGTTTCGGGTGGAGGTGAAAATGAACCGAAGAAGGTAACACATATAAACTCATTAGACAGTTTGGTGGGTTATGATTCATAAATGTTCTCCGACCAGGAGCCTCAAACATTAGCAAAACAAAGCAGAAAAGAGGCTTGCATACTGGACAAGAAGTACCACATTGTTTTTAAAATGACAAAATAAATGAATGAATGAAATAAATAAAATTTATTTTTTGATAAAGTTTTTTTTTCTCATAGGACAGGATAATATATAGTCAGACAATGCCATAACAAAATTAATAATAATAATAATAGCAAAATAACTGCTGTTTTTAGTCACTGGGAATATCATTTATTATTATTATCATTATTAGTAGTAGTAGTATGTTGTTGTTGTTGTTGTTGTATTCACAAACAATGATTTACAAAACTGAAAGTTTTGAATTCTATGATATAAAAAAATATATATATATATATTACGATTTAAGCAATGATTTCTGATTTGTAATCTGGTTTATTTCTGATATTTTCAATTTGGTTAGTAGTTCTGAAAGGTTGGTACTAAAATTATTAGGTGGCTTTGTAAGTATCCCAATAATAAATAACTATGCTATCTTAATAATCTAATTGTTTGAGTTGAAATTTAAATTAAACAGCTAATTTTGTCTAAAAGTTACAGATATTATTTACGCTTTTTTCCCCTTTAAAAAATACATTAGTATTAGAATAACACATGAATTAACAAATTCAATTTTTAAAATATACTTCATATGTTTGTTAATGTTTGAGAATGGAGAAATGACACTGATCAAGTTTCAAGAATAACAGTGATTACTCATTTCAAATCTATTTTATTCATCTTTAACAAAGACTGAGTAAGTTGGAATTAAAACAATCGCTGACAGTTGAACCAAATGTAGTTCAAATCTAATTTGCTCAGTTTATAAGGTCTGTCTAATTGATTTCACTGCTTTAAAATCTACTCACTATTTTTAGGTGTAAAAATGATAGTTGAAGTTTAATTAAAAAATTTAGTGGCAAAAAAAATCTCTGGCCAGAGACAAATACAGCAAAACATCAAACATCTCCACATTGAGTGATCCAGAGACAGGAGCTTTGGGGCATTTCAAAGTCAAATCAAGCTCTGGAATAAAAGATGGATGTTTGTGCAGGCCATAAAAAGGTGATTTAACTCAAAAGTCTTTCAACCTGATCAGGAGGTAACTCTTTGTTCACCTAATTGTACAGGCAGAACATGGTGTCTAGAAGCCGTCTGAAGTTCCTCCTGACAGACACCTCTGCCCTTCAGATTTCTGTCCACCGGAGGCTCTGTTTCCCCCCGAAAAGAGGCGCTTCAGCCTGTGCTTTCATCCCAGCCCATTCAGGGCTCCTCTGAGGCTCCTTGATAGAAGGCAACCGTGACCAATTGACTGAGATGGCTCTCCCCTGGATCTGTTAAATGGCCTCCTCTCTCGGATCTGAGAGCCGAGGTGGTCCACCGCCGGACATTATCCACACTGCTCTAAGCGCGAGGAACCTGGCCGACCTAGATTGTGCTTCCAAGGGCGTTCGGGCTTTGACTGAAATACAAACCGATGCCTCTAGTGCTGCTGGTTGGTTTAGCAAGAAGGAAGATAGCAGGAAGAGTGACTGAAAATGCTGCATGAAAATGTAGCTGCAACGAGCTGGGAAATGTTGTGGTTTGGATGCTGGATGTTCTCACCATGCTTCTCATCCAATATTGGTAGCTTGACAAAACATTGCATCTAGAGATGCAATACGGCCAGTATTGCAGATATATTTAATTGATCCTTATCAGTCAATACTGGTTATTTAATTGCTCATGCACTGTTAAATGTAATCTTCAGCAAGTCTTCAAATGAAAACCCATTTCTGTTGCTCAAGCATTAGAGTATTTCATTAGCAATGCCAAGGTCATGGGTTTGTTGCAGGGAATGCATTAACTGATCAGAAATAAAACTTGAATGCAATATACGTTGCTTTGCATAAAAGTGTCTACCAAATGCATACATGTAAATGTATTTATTTATTTTATTTTTTGTAGAATTTAATATCCAGTATTTATCAATTATCAGCCATAACTTGAAAATAATGAATGACTGATTTTGTTGGAGATCTCAGACAAAAGCCCAAAATCTGGCAAATTGATGCTTTTTGCATAAGTGACGCTATGTTTGCATGATCAAAGTTGTGAACTGAGAGAAACACAGATGCTGTTCTCACTGCTATTAATCTGAACCAACACTGAACTGACTTAAGCTAAAAAAGCAACCATTGTCTTTTATTGATGCTCCATAGTTGATTTTCCATAATTGATTCAGATGTTTTAAAGTTCTGTCATCATTTACTCACCCTGCACTTGTTCCAAACATCTTTCTTCTTTTGAACACACAAAAAAAA
>NW_015511041.1:10118-10905 GCF_001515645.1 Sinocyclocheilus grahami
GGCATGATTATTACCTTTGCTGATGTTACATGACCTGCATGATTCATATCAAAGATGTACAAACTCCATACTAAAGTATAAAACATTCACTGCTTTTTGTTTTCGTTTTATGAATATAGGGCCTACTGCATATAAATAAAAAATGACACTTCATGTCAAAAGCATACCTGCGTAGCCTATGGGAACGTGATCGTACTGTCATTGAGCAACTGTATGAAAACACAACCCGAGTGACCAGACTAAAGGTCGATTTTTTTTTTTTCGTTTTTAAATAATGCAGGTGTTTTAAATATTTTAAAGAGATTTTACTGAGATATAGTAGTTTTTTCTCTCTCACCTAAACACACACTATACTATTCCCAAACCAAGCATCTGAAGAAATGGCATAACTCGTTCAAAGATTAAAATGTTTGGAAAACAATTTACTTGAATCCTGTATATGTAACACATTATAAAAGTACACGTGGATGTAAGTAAGTGGATAAAAGAGCAAGTGCACAGATTTTCAACTGGATGCTCTCTATGTATCGTTACAATGTCTGTAGTGTAAGTTCACTCTCTGGGAAAAAAAAGTTCCAAAGCTGTCAATCTGACCGGTTCATTTTCAAAAGGTACTAACTTGCACCTTTTAAGTACTAAAATGTTGACCTTTTGGTGACAGCTTTTGTACCTTTTTTCCTGAGAGTGTAAATGAACAATGTGTATTATTTTTCCATGTTACCTACACCTAAATATCCCCATCTGTGAGCCTGGAGCACAGAAGCAGTGTTAAGTCGCTGGGGGATAT
>NW_015511042.1:0-1653 GCF_001515645.1 Sinocyclocheilus grahami
AAAAAAAAGGATCTAGTGGTTAAAGCGTGTACTTTGAGCTATGGGACTCATGTGGGGGACTTGAGTTCAAATCCACAGAACACAACTGATCAAGCTTTGATACACTCTAATTTGATTGGTTGCTTGTTTATACTGAGCATGTTTAATTGGGATAGGTCAGTGATAAATTAAAGTTCTGTTATCATTTACTCACCACCTCCATGTTGTTCCAAATCTTTATGAGTTTCTTCTGAGGAACACAATTTATAAAAAAAATTTCTGACAATGTTTAGTAACCAAAGTGTTTTGATTGCCATTGACATCCATTGTATCCGCAAAAAAAAAAAAACGGATCCACGTAAACGACTACAAACTCCGTATTATGGATGTCAGCTCAGTAGGTGACAATGTCACTTTGTAAAGGAATGATACATGTCTGCGCACATACTTATAAACTGAATCCATAATACACATTAGCATGGTGTCACCATTTCCAAAAATTTGCATTTCTGTAGTTTACATGGAGACTATGACCGTACCGTTTTCAGCTTGCATTTTGATACCTGTTTTCAGGCCCCCCCAAAATGCAACTGTGGAGTAAATGAATGACCAAATCCATTAAAATAATAGCTAAAAAGAAATATCTGTTTTTAGTCGAAAAAATGGTGTCGTGTGAGCGGCCAGTCAGTTCTTTAGCCTACATTTGTTGGTGAAAAACGTACTGAAGGATAGTTGGTTGTTATACTTGTCAATCATGTGGTCTCTTCTTGTCTAAGTGGGCAGTTCTTCCCCAGAATAACCTACAGTGTTTAATCAAAGATTAGGCTATGTCAGACTAATCTAGTGCAGACACATTGAGAATTACTGTATCATAGCCCTATCTGTAAAATAGCCCTCTGAGAATCATAATGTTCCTTTATGTGTGTTTGTTACTGATCAGGTTGTGTCTATTTGATATATTACATTATAAACCCTTAAAGAGTGATAGTGTATGGGCTTTTTGGCTTACTGTGATTCTCCACACTGTCCTAATTAGTTCTTGTTTTGTATCTTAAGCTGAAGCATGTAGAAAACACAATTTAATTAATTAATGTACAAACACACACTCACCCCGTGTCTACACTGAGATAATTTGATGACAGCATTCACCTGGACATCATTACAGTGAATGATTTCCACTGCTTCCCTGTGTTAAAGCTCCTGGAAAAAAAATCCATTACAGAAGAATATATGCAGAAAACTCTCATTTAGGAAGACAGCGGGGATTTTTCAGTCTGCCAGTAGCTGACAGTACATCAACACATTCCTGAATATGCAGTTTGATATTCATAATCTGCCCAGCAGTGGGCTGTTGTGACCAGTTTTAATCTCAAAAGCTGTTGTTTGCGGTGAGTTGATGTGTTTATTGCGGCTCAGACTGGGAAATTCCCTTAAATTTAAGAATATCTCGACCACCTGATTTGAATGTAACTGAGATTGAATTGTTTTTCATATACACCATCAAAAGAAATCAATACAAAATCTCCACAGAAGAATGAACAACATGCGTCATACAGGCTTACATCAGCCTGTGTGTTCATTGGGAAGAACCACACGGCCTAATGAATGGAAATTAATGTATGTTTGCAGAGCCAAAATAGCCCATAATTACACAATTACCCTCTGATGGCGAAG
>NW_015511042.1:9152-10896 GCF_001515645.1 Sinocyclocheilus grahami
ATTAAATTAAAAAGCCAGTTATGCTTGTTCAGAAGAGGTATGCACTGAGAACATAAATGTTCAACAAACCATTATGTACTGTATATTAAAAGGTCCATTTATATTAACAAAATTAGCTCTCTGCACTAAAATCAGCTCATTAAAGCTAACTACCACATGCAATCAGAGATCAGAGTTGAAAGAAAATGACAGTAGAAAATTGAATAACAGTCTGCTGATTATAAACACCTCGGTCAGAGGTTATACTCATTTAAATACTTTGGCTTTTCTAGAGAGTAGTAACTAACACTCTGCTCCATAAACTCAGCAAACAGAAAATGTTTAATATAGTTGCATGTTGGTACAGGACATATACAGTACGTTTCTGGATGTAGAGAAGAATATTTTGTGTGAAAAGAGTAGCAAGATAACCTAATTCAAATTACTGAAACAATGGTGTAAATGTTATGACTGGGGAAACACATTTAAAGTACAGATGCAATTATATAATTGTGAAATTAGGCCCGTGTAAGAATCTTGCTAAAAAAAATGAAACAAAATAGATGTAATGAGATGCAAATTCAAGTCTCATAAGTGTAGTTGTTGTATTTTTTCATGACATTTACAACAAGCAAGTGATGAACGGCAATGGACCAAGTGAGAATCCCAGTGGGATTGTGGCAGCATTTCAGTGCCAAATTATGTGGATAGATCTAGGAGAATCAAAATGAAAGCAAGGCTGTTGTAAATGCTTCAGTCACTAAGAGTGAAAAGCAGTTTTGGTTGAGCAGCCGGTATTGAACCCAGATTGCTGAGGTTAAGCAGATTGTTCTGGGCAAAAAAAGTTGGATGGTATTTGACTAAATGCCAACTTATAATTCCAAACATCCAGAAGAAAGGTTTGGGAGAAGGTCAGAGGAAGCAGCAAGATGTTGAAAGTAGGAGATGAATGTGCTGATCTTGAATGGAATAAATGTCTTGGCTGATCTGATGTCAGAAGAGAGGGCACAAAGTGATGTATAACCCTGAGGTCATCAATGCATTTTCTTTCACTTCATCTCTGTCGTCCACAGTGAGATTTTGTTTTATCGGTGGTTATTTGTTAGCTGGTGACTGGTGGTAAATCAACAAATCCATGGAACCAGAATGCAAAGCACATTAAATTACTTCTAAAAAGTGGAATTCTTGGTGAATGTTGTCTTATTTGAAACAAAGTAAGAGTAATTGTCCATTCTTCATGAGTAGCCCATGTTTTGCAGGAAAAAATGCAATTGCCAGAGGAGAAATGGAGGTCCTTGTCAATCTCTGTTGCCCAGATCTAGTGTGACCCAACAGGATGCCACTAGTCGCAAGAATCTCTCACTTCAGCCTGGGGCTAAAGGTAATGAAGAATATCTGAAAGGGATTTGGGGTGAGAACTTTTTCTAGGCTTTAACAGGGTAATGATGACCTGCATCAAATAAGTTGGTTGCTGAAGGCAATATAGGTTTGAAGACAGTGGGGAAAGCTTAAGAATCTGATATGAGCAATAACTGATTGGTTTAGGGTAGCAAAGTTGTAAATTAGTCTTTAAAGCTGCACTCAGTCATGTTTGATTTCTCTGAATGCATCTGTAATGACCAAAAGCAAAATGACATTAACACATTTACCTGCATTAACAGTATAGTTTACATTTCATCATTGTTATTTTAGTTTATTATATTATTTATTAATATTTTGAATAAGCTCTTATTTCAGTTTTCATTTCAAATGTACTTTTTTGTAT
>NW_015511043.1:0-622 GCF_001515645.1 Sinocyclocheilus grahami
ACTTGTAGCATTTATATCAACTGGTTTTAGCATTAGTATTAGTTCACATTTTAGTATTAGTATTATTTCGTATTTTTATTTTATTACTTATTATTTTAGTTTTATTGAAATAATAATAATAATAATAAAACATTTGTTTTGTTATTTTTAAAATATGATAATTATTGGCTTATAAGTATCAACCAAGATGTAAATATCAGTGCATCCTTAAAATATACAAAGTTTTAGGACTGTGAAAAACATAAAAACAATAAAACTTTATTGTATAAAATTCATTCAAACTAATCAAACCTGTAAATTTAGGACATTAAGCATGTGAACTCAAAAAATCAGACACAAAACGTTTTTGAGTATGTATGTTATAGCATGTCTGTCTATATTTAATATTAAACTTTTATTTCAAAAGAATCAGGAAAATGGTTTAACATAATATGACCCCTTTAAATTTATTTGATTTGCTAAACACAAAGAATGCAGTAGCACTGGTAACATGACCCAGCTGCTACAGGTCAATGCAACGCTTATGCAAGTTCTTCAATGTTGCAAACTATCGGTTGTAAATTAAAAAGTGCAGAATGCACCCACACGCTCTCACGCCTTACAGTGTAATGTGGAGTCAGTC
>NW_015511043.1:658-3551 GCF_001515645.1 Sinocyclocheilus grahami
CTCTCACGCCTTACAGTGTAATGTGGAGTCAGTCTCTTGATGTCACCCAGAGACACGTCTATGGCCATCACCCCTAAAATCAACTGGCTCTGGTTCTGCAATTGATAACAAGGACATTAAAACAGATCGGGTTCCACTTCAGTTCATCTGATTCACAAGACATCAATTCACTGTTCCCAGACTCCACCTTATTCTTGTCTTGACTCTTCCTGGTGCTGGTCTTATTGAACACTGGCAGAGTGCCTGTAATCACAAGACCCAATTCCTGCAACACACATACAAACACAACAGCTATTCAATACTTCAGAATCAGCCTAATTTAACAAATCTATTATATATAGAACATTTGACGTACTAGAGCGTCCACGTAAACGTTGGTCCATTGCACATTTTTTGCTTTCTTGTCTTCTTTCACCATGGGCCTACCCAACACATCCAGGTACTCCTGCATGTACAGGATGCTGGTTACTATCATATATGCTGGACAGAATTCACATTTATGTGTCATTTACCTGGGTGTTGATCCTGATGGCTCCAATAGAGGGGATCTCATAATAATAACCTGCAAGGAAACATTAACATCTTAATACATGATCATATATCACATACATAATTCTCTCAAATTTCTTAGCATTCAATTTCAGTGTTTTACCTTTGTTATTGCAAGCCATCCATTGAATTGGTGTCTTATCATAGTTATGCTGGCCCACAGAAAAGGTGAAGATTCGAACCTGACAGAAAAGAAAGAAACAAAGGATATTGACATGACTATATTGGAAAATTATGTGTATGTATGTTAATATTTGCTATACTTTCTGGACAAAAAAAAGCCATTTGGACATCCTTATCTGTAAAAATCATATATAATCATTTTTTTAAGAGATTTCTCACTGCTCACCAAGGCTGCCTTTTTTAAACAAAAACACAGCAAAACAGTAATATTGTGAAATATTATTACAATTTCAAACATGTAATTTATTCCTGTGATGGCAAAGCTGAATTTTTAGTAGTCATTACTCCAGTCTTCAGTGTCTTATATAATAATGCATACTATTTTTGTGATATATTGTTTTTCAAAAATTTTGAATAGAACAGAAAGTATTTATTTGAATAGAAATCTTTTGTAACATTATAAATGTTTTTCACTTTTGATCAATTTAATACATCCATTCTGAATTAAAAGTATAATTTTCTTCTAAAGATGATCCCAAACTTTTGAAAGGTAGTGTATATATATCAATGTTAAAAAAGCAATACAAATTTTCTGTTAATGATAGTGTTTAGTATTTATTATTAGCTGTACATAAAAACAGTAGAAGTCTTGATTTATAGAAATGTGTCTGTGCGCGAAACATGGATTATCTATGCTCAAAACCTAAAGACATTCAATTCTTTACTAAGTAACTGCTGTAGTCTAGAACCAACCATAATGCTTCACCAACTGAGATGGCTTGGTCATGTTATCAGAATGCCACCAAATTGCCTTCCATGTAAGGTACTGTATGGTCAGTTACATCTCAGCCACCGTTCTGCAGGAGGTCAAACAAATCGGCTGAAAGACCAACTAAAAGCCCTCCTTAAGAAGTGTGGGACACAGCCCACATCCTGGAAGCTAATGCCATGAATCGCACAGTTTGGCAGCAACTTTATCAGAATGGAGTACAAACGTTATGAGAACAAGAGAATTGAGTCTCGCTGGTCTAAAAGGCTGAAGAGAAAGCAGGCCATGCTTGTTCCTTCCCCTTCCCGCCAAGACCAGGAGAATTTTTACATGCCCTGTCTGTTAAAGAGAGTGTGCTTCCCGCATCGGACTATATAGTCCTCAAAGAACCCACAAACTATAGGAGAAGTCATCATCGGACACGATGGACTACCAGAGAGAGAGAGTGTGTGCGCGTGTATGTGGTTCCTCACATTCTTGTCAGGGTTGTACTCTTCAAAGATCTCTGAAGCTCTGTCCTCTCCTCCGTCAGTGAATAGCATGATAATCTTGTTACAGTTTGCTCTTGTAACATTCATCTATGAAAGGAAGAAATACAATAAATCACTGTGATGCCACTAGCTTTAAAATTAACTGATGCTGATACTAAATCTTAAATACTCTGAAGTTTTGCTGAGCAGCCTATGAGTAGCACAGTCCACAAGATGGCACAATAAACTAAAAACTTCAACAAAACAAAACAAAAAAAAATGTATATATATATATATATATATATATCACACACACACACACACACACACACACACAATACACACTATATTTTATACTTGTAATTTACTTGTAATGTATATTAAGACCAAAAAATTCTATGTTGTGGAGGACGGTAAATATTATATTTTTGAGGGGTAAAAAGTCATATTATGGTCCCATAATTTGCTACATTATATATACTTACTGAGGAGAGCTGGTTAAAAGCCTCCTTGAAGCCAATTTTATAGTCAGTGGTGCCATTCGCTGTGATCTTCTGTACCGCCTCCTTCAGAATCTTTTTATTTCGGACATTTGCTTGGACCAGGTTTTCAAAACAGGCGACCGACTTGGCCGAATTGTTGAACTGAAATCATATAAAAGCATTGTAATTAGTTAGTAAGTTATCTGTAAAAATCTATGTAAAACTGTGAGGTGCAGCTTGCATACATGAAATCACTTTGCATCATTTAGATTCCTCTATGTAAGTCCCATGGCTCAGTGCCAGCAATACACTTAGAGCACTGCTGGCTAATTTCATTAATGCCAAGCTAACGTCACACAGCTGGAGTCAAGTCATAAAATACAAGCGCAAAGCTATTAAAGATATGGAGGAAGAAAGTTAATTGAAAATATTCAAAACAACTCACTTAAAAGCAGAATATAGAGTTTGTTATTTTTATTCCTGTCAGTAGTCTCACGAAC
>NW_015511043.1:3892-7004 GCF_001515645.1 Sinocyclocheilus grahami
ATATAATCACTACCATTCACAGGGTTTTTATTAGTTACTAGGCTTATTTATTATTTTTAGACATTTTTATTTTGCAGGAAAAACTTTACCTTTAAAAAACTTTTAAAAATCCAAAAGACAAACATCTAACTGAAAACAGCTTGATGAAATAAAATGATTAAAAAGAGAGTGACAACTTATGGACCTCCCAAAGAACTGAAGGGAAAAAACAGCTGGAAAAAAAACTAGATAGATCGATCGATCCACAAGAGAGACACCTTAGCGAGACATCAATAGAGCTGGGGGGGAAAGTAGAATAACTTCTCAATCAATCAAAATCAATCAATAAATCAATCCAAAAGAGAGACACCTTTAGCTATGAATAGCCCAAAGAGCTGATAGCTCAAAAAACTATAGGTGGAAAAAAGCTGAGGGGAAACAGAACTTAAATCACTCACTAAGTTGCTGGCAGATAACAAAAATTCAAAACAGCACATATAGAAAAGACTAACCCCCATTTAGACTTTTAATGGCTCCAGAACTGACATGCTGGATCAGATTTTTATGGGTTAATAATCCCTCTGTGATTCCAGCGGGAGGTGTGTGAGCTTTAGTGTTTAGTCATGAAGCTAAACTACCTTGATTGGCTAAAGCTGATCTACACTAATGGGCTCAATGCCCAGACAGCACAACACCATCATCATTACGGCTGAGCAATAATAGAATCAACTCTTCATGGCCAAATTTTCTAATACAACAAGGCTAATTACACTTGTAACCAAGAGACGCCCCTAAAATATGATCAAATATACCACATAATGACACATTAATGATGTTTTTGATGGCTTTTGTATATTTCTGGGTCATATCTGTAACTGACTTTTCAGTTACATCTACATTATTAAATGCCAAGCATGACTATAATGTGCTTCTTCAAATATTTAATGACAAATAAGTGGGGTATAACAGTTTAAAGCACATCATCAGAACAAAATGGTGCTTTTTTTTGTTTGCACTGTTTAATATTCATAAATTGCTTAAAACAAGCTTATTTAACTGCCTGTCAAAGATTTCCAATGTAATGTTTATTACTCTCACCTCTCACTGGCTCATTGCCACGCTGTGTCAGTCTTTAATCAGCGTCTCTCTCTCTCTCTCTGATATTGATAAATGTCTCAGAACTAATGCAGAACTAACATGAGCTCTTTAAGTAGACAGTGTGGAATGTGTCACATGCAATGAAAAATGACATTCTGCTGATCAACCAATTGCAAAATGCAGTGCAAAGTGCAAAATCGAAACAGGATCAGTTGCAAGACTCCGGTAACTTGAACAGCTCGGTGGGTTTGCGTCAGTGAGTGTATGAACTATAACAGTGAATCATAGAGACTTCACTCACGCATCCACCAGGATCAACATGTCTTTAGGTGAAGCTGCACCTTGGATATACCTGCAAACACACAGACACACACACGCAAGAAAAAACATCAGGCATAACAACTGAGAGAAAATGAAGAAAAAACAACACTTGCTATCTCTCTCACAAGCAGACACATATAAACTCCAGAAGCACAGGTTTGCTCACCAGGGCCTTCGGCGTACATCATACAGGTCAATCTTATTTGGTGTGCTCCTTGTGTCAACCCAAGGGGAAGCTAGAGCACATGGGATAATGGGATATTGGGTTTATTACGATTATTATCTTCCCAACCTTCTACAATCACTTCTAATTAAGAAGGTAAAACATTTTCAAGTACCAGTCATTGTGAATAGAAATAGGTTTTATGTTATATGAACAAAATAAGAATGAAAAAAATATATATATATATTATTCAATACAAAATATAACATTTTATTTAAAATCTAGGTTTAGTATTTAATATTAATTAAAATAATAATAATTTTAAATCAACTGAATATTATTTTGATACTCTTAGAAAAATAAAAAAAACAGCTAAGAGGTGATTAAAGTCACTGTTCATTACTGTTCAACCTTCTACTATCACTTCTAATAAAGTAGATCAAACATTTTCAAGTATTAAGTGGCTCTTTAATGCAAGTAGACATAGGTTTTATAGGTCTGTTATAAATGAACAAAATAAGAACAAACAAGCAAACAATTAAATAAATAATCACAATATTTAATACTAAATATTTAATTTTTACTTAATATTTAATAAAAAAATTAAGTATTAAATATCAATTTAATACAATGTAATTAAAATAAGTGTAATATTATTTTGATTCTAAAGAAAAAAAAATGAAACAACAGCTAAGAGGCGAATCATCTAAAAATATCATGACTTGCATTACATTTATAATTTCAATAAATTATATAATTGGAAATCTGATGTCATTTAATAGTCATATAGCACTCACGACTTCCCTTTTACTAACATGAGGTTGTCTATGTTCTATGCACTTGCTTTTACTTTTCAGTTTTTATTTCCTGCCCTGTTTATTGTGTTCACCCTTATCTCATTAGTCTACAGCCCTTGTTCCAAATGCCACCTTCACGTCCCACCAGCAGATGAAACACATTTGGGACAGGAACAATGTCCTGCAATGGCTGCATATATAGTGTCCGTGTGCTTTCCGTGGTCTCTGTGTTATGGTAAATTCCTGTAAATAATGACACTTCTTGATAACACGGAGTACCTATTCATTCCAGTGCTTTACCTGGGAAGTATCGAGCCAGGCCAGTTGCACTGCCAAACACCTGCCAGAGGAGGGACGGGTCATTCTCCCAGTTCTTCTTGAAGACTTCATCTAGAGCCGCAGTCCAGTTTAGCTCATTCAGGATTATAGTGGCTGTTACAAACACGTAAATATAAAGAATAAATCCCATTCTCGACGTAGAGCAGTTAACTCAAGCTGACATGTTTTCTGAGAGCTTTGTTCTAACAAACACTCAGATGAACCCCAAATCAGGAATAAATCAATAATCTGGCTCTCAAAACTTCAGATCCCATCATGTTATGCTGAACTCGAAGTGATAAACCACTTGAAGGAGAAGCTGCGGTAGAGGAAACAACAAAGTGAACTATTAGCTAATGCAGTTCTAATGGAATAACAGGAAAATTGGGTCGTAAATAGACACTATGTCTGCTGTAAGTGAGAGTGATGATAACAT
>NW_015511043.1:8347-10893 GCF_001515645.1 Sinocyclocheilus grahami
TAAATAAATATGGCAAGCCATCAACTAGGACCAAACCCTCTCACACTGAAGCAGGAAACAGCTTTGCAAACACAATAATCTTTATAGTGGTGTCGTGGAAACGGTTGCCGTGGCGGTGTGAGTGCTAAATTGCAGGATCAGTGCAGAATCATGAAAGCTTGTATCATCGAGAGGATATCACTCCTGCACACACACACACACACACACACACACTATACACGTCATCTCTTTACATAAAGACTCTGTAGGTCAGAGGTCAACAGTGAAAGTTAAGGCTGTCGCATATAGGAGACTAGTCCATGAAGGCATCACAATTTACTGATCCTAAAGGAAGTGCATTAGTGAATGAGAGTGTAGCTGTTATTCTGTGTGTGCGTGTGTGTATGAGTTTTCAGTCAGATTAGATGTGGTTTCACACCCCTTCCTGTTGTTCATCCATCAGGCTGTCAGTCTGCAGGGTTAGACACCACACACATCCTCATTAGCTAACACCCATACAACCAGATCTCTCTCTCTCTGTCATATCTCTATTAGCTTCTGTCTAGAAAATTAGCACAAATAACTTCCCTCAAGATCAAAGTCCCATCACAAAAAGAAACTGGAAGTGTACAACGGTACTTAGGTTCCAAAATGAACAATCGCCAAATACCAAGTGTGTGGTGGGGGGAAAAAATGGAAATAGCATTTGGGCAGTGATTCTATTAAGAGATGAGACCTAATACATGCTATAAATCAAAATACACGAATCATCTAAGTGACGTGCATAAATGAAATAAAAAAGAAAACATGTGGCACGTCTTTTTACAGCTTTTCTTTTCTGCATAACTCCATGTGGTGACATATTTGTGGAATATTCACATTATGAGACTAAAAATAATACATTAGGAACAAAATCACAACTTGTCTTCATGACTTTTTACTGATAGACATATATCTCCCATGTGGTGGAGATTATATATTTCCGAAACATAAATCTGAATAATATTTTTTTATTAATAAATAGTAGTTCATATAAAAAAAGGATTAAATATATTAAACAGTAATAGGTTTAATGGTAATTATTACACTCACTGACACAAATAATTATTGGTTAATAATAATCACCACATCATACCATCATTGCCATAGCATTTTTTATGTGAAACTGCAATAACAGTAAAACAAACTTTCTTTAGGAGCTGCTGCAAACTGTGTTTTTTTCTGATGGCCTGATTATGACAAATTAAAAGAATTTATAGCTCTATTCAATGAGAGTGAGAGAGAAAGTGAGTGAGTGTGTGGCATACGATTTTTGATGACAGGCAAACCTTCATTGGTTTAAATGAATCAAGGCAAACAGAAAAAACAATCCGAACACTATGAGCACAGCCAGAGGGATCCATGTGACAGACATGTCATTGTGCTCAGTCCGTCTCACATAAACACTCTCACACACACTCTCGGAGCATGTCTATGTCCATCTTGAGATTGTGATGACAGATGACGCACAGATTCATGTCTTAGTAAGACGCAACATACAGACAGCCTAGAGCCCCCAATAACACACATACACAAACACTTGAATAATCAGCCACATTATAACATAAAAGGACACCAATTAGATGAAAAACAAAATACTGGCCGAAAGCTTCACCCAATGGCTGTCACTGAGTAGCACTAAGCAATGCTGCCGGACAAAGAGAATCAGGCGGAAAACAAAAGGTACTAAGAGTAATTTGAAGTGAGTAAAAGTAGATAAAGAGAGACAGCGGGTCAGAGAGAGATGAGTCATATGATAAATACGGCTGCTTCAGTCCTCATCTAGAACACAAATATCACATCAAACTCATTCGCCTGTGAAACACTCACACAAATTCAAGGCCACAGTGAGCCCATCGCTGAGGAGATCAGAATTCTGCCAACACAGAGAGAATGATACACCGCGTCTTAAGAAAGCACTAGCCGATTTGACCAACTTGTTACAAAATCACAGCCAACATATGCACGTGATGTTAAATATACAGCTATGAGGGACCAATCAGATTATTGATGGCGGGGCTACCGAGCAAAACGTAACCCAAGAATGAAAATTTTGTGAAAATTGACTCACCCTCAGGTCATCCAAGATATAGATGAGTTTGTTTCTAAGAACAGATTTGGATAAATTTATCTTTACATCACTTGCTCACCAGCGGAACCCCTGCAGTGAATGGGTGCCGTCAGAATGAGAGCCCAAACAGCTAAAAACATCACAATAATCAACAAGTAATCCACATGACTACAGTCCATGTTAACATCTTGTGAAGTGAAAAGCTGTGTGTTTATAAGAAACAAATCCATAATTAAAATAAAAGTCCTCTATTCATAATAATGCTTTCTCCAGTGAAAATGTCGTCTTGTCTCAATCAGGAGAGAAATATGCACAGGTCAAGCACTGTTTAAAAGCAAAAACAGTCCAAAACAAAAATGTTGGTGGATTTTGTGAGAGGACAACATGGAATGTTTTTTTTCACTGGAGGAAACGTTATCATGGACTTGTATTTTGGCCAGAAGAGAGTGTTGATTGA
>NW_015511044.1:0-389 GCF_001515645.1 Sinocyclocheilus grahami
AAAAAAAAAAAAAAACAATTTGCAAATGCACAACCAACGCTGGGCTAAAACAACCCAATTTGGATTCATTTTGGTGCGTGAACTCCGATTCAAACCCAATACTTGTTTGGGTTAAATCAACTACAGTTTAAAAATGACACTACTGCTGGGTTAAAATCAACCCAAAATGGGGTGGAAGTTAAAATCACTTTAACGCACGCAGAATAACTACAGTAACAACACAGGCAAAAAGTAATAATCAAAAGGTGAAGATTAATTGATAAGCAACACCTCGAAATAGACAAATGTAGGCAAAAGTGAAAATGTGTACATGTAATGGCGAATCAACAGTTATACAACTTATACAGTTAAACAAAATAGCTTTTTTTACAAGATCGATGAACATTGTT
>NW_015511044.1:1333-2575 GCF_001515645.1 Sinocyclocheilus grahami
AATGTATGTACAATTATAACAGTATACTTTGTATTTGCATCAAATTGCAAAAAACTAGTTACCACTAATGCGAGGGTGTTTCTTATACAGCGTCTGTGGGTGTGACGGTCAATTTGACTTCGTTCTCTCTACTGACTGCCGTTATCGGTCTCGCTCTATTTTTTTCCTTTTGCTACATTGAGCAAATGAGAATGCAAAAAATATATTTGTGGTAGTCTCCCATTCAGCGCTATAGAAGTTTACCCAAGTATGACGACTTCTGCTGTTTCTGCTCGACTCGCCTCTTGAGAGGTTTTGGTGTGAGAGACAAAACCCTCCAGATTTAAAAGAACACTTTTCTTGTCAGAAACACTGTGTAAGTGATGCATTTTTTTGGTATTTGCAAAGTTAAATAATCCCAGATTGTTATATTTAACATTCCCTGCATGATTACATACAGAAAATATATTTGTGTAGGCAGTAGAGACACCCATTTTAACAATATCTTTATGCAAATTGTCCATGAACATTACAGATGCGCTCGGAAACAACTTTACATATCTCAAAAAATGTATCCTTCTGACTGATAATTCTCATCCTCCGAGTATTATAATATGCATTTGTTGATATACGTATAGTCTATCAAGACATTTTTTCATGACCGTTGTTAGTAATGAATAAAGGAGCTTGTCGTCAAACTGTTTTTCCACAATCGCATTCTTCTTCATCTCTATATTCAGTGTTCCAGGTCTCTTGTGGATTAGTCACAGTCTGGAACCTGCTTTTGTCCTTCAGGATTTAGTTTTGTCCTTCAGTTCCTTAAGTAGCTCACTACTACTACACTTATTTGTGGGCGGAGCTAAAGATCTATTGGCGCACTTTGCTCGCTGCAACTCTCTGATTGGTCCAATTTTCTGTACTGCACCATGGGTATTATAGCTTTTAAATCCCAAATTCTGCTATTAAACATGATTATTTTAAACATAAGTTGAAATAATGCGAACAGATGGCTTCAACAAAAGCATTTACAGTTGATTAACAAACATCAGAGCTCACGACAGTTCTGTCTTTAAAGGTTTATTAGTTATTGTTAAAAATCTATTTCCCTATGGAGAAAATGAATGGCGTTTTTACTTCCAGAACTTGACTGTTGTGCTCTATACTGTACCAGGTGAGCTACTGAGCAAGTTTACTGTTTACGGTCTAAGAAAAGCCATACATATTGATTCTGATTCATATGGAGCTGGTTATGAGATGCAGACA
>NW_015511044.1:4015-4469 GCF_001515645.1 Sinocyclocheilus grahami
TGTGTGTGTGTGTGTACACATAAAATTGGAATTAATTTATTTATAAAAACATCTCATATTGCTGCTCCTGAAACCAGCTGAGATCTCTTTCAATGTCTTTATTCTTATTCTTTAGTTTTTAAATCTAATTATAGTACTGAAGACATGAATATTTCACTGTTGTAACTTACAGTTGTACTGTTAAAAAAAAAAAAATTATTATAAAGATTATTTAACTCGACAAGTTGCTAACATTTATGCCTTAAATTCTTCACTTTTAAGTGCTCGAACCCTCGAGTGTTTAACATTTCAAATCCTCAAGCTTTTATTTTCGGGAAATTCTGTAAACATCTGCCCACAGAAACGTTTGAAACTATGCAAATGTGTCAATAAAGTGGACCAAAATGCGTTCCAAAAAGGCATACACTTGGTGTTGGTGAGAAACGTTTGCTGTGAGCCGAGCTGCTTTAAGACC
>NW_015511044.1:10360-10888 GCF_001515645.1 Sinocyclocheilus grahami
AGCCTTCAGTCGTGCAGCGCTGCCGTTCGGTCTGGTGCGGCGAGAGCTGTCGTGTGAGGGTTACCCTATCGATCTGCGCTGCCCGGGGAGTGATGTCATCATGATCGAAACCGCCAACTACGGCCGCACAGACAACAAGATATGCGACGCCGACCCCTTCCAGATGGAGAACATTAATTGCTACCTCCCGGATGCATATAAAATCGTGTCTCAAAGGTAAAAGACCGTTTGCCATGCATTGCCTGTAGTCCAAATGTGGATGCTATTTCCTCATTTCCTTTTCAGTTTGTAGATACTGGATTTTGCTCAGCAGATATTGTGTGCTTCTTTCTTTTAGTGTGCTGGGTCTGGGCGACTATGGAAAAGCTCGACAGTTTAACATGCAAACACAAGTTCAAATTCTTCCCGAGAAAACGAAAAGCGTTCTTTTATAAATAAACGCCACCTGTGCCAGTCCACTTTTCTTGTCCAAACATCATTAGGGTTTGAAATACTCAAGACCTTCCCCAAAATGAACCATATGCTTTT
>NW_015511044.1:20820-21850 GCF_001515645.1 Sinocyclocheilus grahami
CAGTTAAACAAAATAGCTTTTTTTACAAGATCGATGAACATTGTTGAGTAAATACGGAATTACATACGATTAAATGCCGTTTCACACTGAGCACGATGCAATAAAGCGAAGCGAATCAAAGACGAATGGTGCAATCACACTGAACATGAAACGATTGATCGCTTTCGGCCAATTCACGCCTGGACAACAGGTGTCGCTGACCGAGAATGCATTTTACACCTGCACACTAGGTGGCGCAACTCGCCACTCAGCTGATCATCCTATCGTCTTTGACCTCTGAGAAAAAGAATCACTTAAATGTTGGCACAAAGACTGTTAAGAAGCCAGGCCCGGCTCTATGGGGGTGCTAAGCCTCAAAACGAAAGCTAAAGCACACTCAGTTGAGGCTGTAAAAATAGGATATTGGTGAAACCGATTTGGCAAAGTGCGTATTTGTGTTCGCGCTCAGTGGAGCATCAATGGTTTCTATTTACGACATGTCTTTGCAGCATTAAGCAATGTACCCAATCACAGTTTTCAAAACTGCTTTCTGTGCTATAGCGCCACCAATCTCGCCCTTTTGTGCAACAGCAGCGCATAAGTGATCTAAAGCTCAAATCTAATTGGATGGCTTTTCATCACGGGGCGACAGGGAAAAAATCGACACACTGGTCGAAAAAAACCACGCTTTGTTGCAGTGCGATTGATCGTGCCTGCTGTGAATAGCTCCATAGGGATCTGTTGTTTTATTCATGAACGTCATCGCGTTGTACATTCGCGTCGATTAGTTGTGCTTAGTGTGAAAGACCCTTTGGCCAATTTTTTTCAGTACCGCCAAACCCTCAGACTGAGCGACACCAAGAAACACGCAAACTTAAAAGCCTGTAATAAACCCTGAAAGTCAGGAATAAACTGTGTATGGACCCTTTTCACAAGACTGCGATGACGCGTTTCAACGGTCTTCGGCATCACAAATCACAAGTTTTTTATATTTAGATTTTTTTTAAATGTATGTACAATTATAACAGTATACTTTGTATTTGCATCAAAT
>NW_015511044.1:23031-23958 GCF_001515645.1 Sinocyclocheilus grahami
ATTAATTGCTAAGCAGTTCCTTTAATTATGAAAAGGAATAAAAAGGGTTGGTGCTTTACTGCTACTTGTGTTCATTTCAGCTGGAAATTGCAGTGAATTGAATGTATAGCAAAATGTAAGTAGAGGCATGTTTTTCCATTTTAAAATTATGCAAATTAGAGCCCCTTGAATCATCTTCCAAGCTCACAAGAGACCAGCAGGTCAGATCATTTCTGTGTCACTAGCATGATATATCCAAGTGTTGGTGAAATTGCAAAAATAATGAATCATTTATTTTTAAAAAGTTGCATAAAAACTCCCCATATGCCAGTTTTCAACCCACAAATCAGACAGTCCCGTCCCAAACTCATGCTGTTGATGTGAGTCACTGTCACTGTGTTGGGCTTTTTTAGATGCTCAGATAAACGGAGCAGTTTCTGATGGTGCCACAACATCTTTGTGTAGTGTTTGGTAAGCTGTTGCTTTTGCCTTGTGGTGCATTTTGGCACAAGTACTTTTTCCTTATGGAAAGAATTCCTCGAGCAGCAGCAACATTTAGAAGCCGAAGTGCTGAGAAGAAAGACACTTTAAAAAGACGAACCCCCTCCCAATACATCTAAATCCTTTTGGAAAATACAGTGCAACATCATAAGCCCTGCATTGCTCTGTATATTGGATTATAGGCACTCGAAGCAGTTTGCACATTTTCCTTTTCTTCTGAAGCTACTTGGCGTCCACTAGTAAGGGAAGAAAATCACAAAAAAAGACACGGAGGCTCAAGAAGTCCCTGCTGGGTCTACTGTGGGACTTCTCATACTTTTCTAAAGATGACACCATCCTTTTCTCCTCTCCACCCATTTTTCTGTCTGAGAAATCCCCCGTGGAGTCCGGGACACAATGGCTGGTCGAGGGGGAGTGTGTTGGATTTGCATGCAGCTGTTTGCTGTT
>NW_015511044.1:29841-30680 GCF_001515645.1 Sinocyclocheilus grahami
CTTTTTGCGAGGATGCGAAACAAATCAACATGTAGATTTTATACGGGGCTAAATGCACAAATGTTGTCTTGTTTAGTCATCTGGTGGCATGCATTAATCGCAGATATCAGGAAATATTTTTCACATGTTATACGGCCAGTTGCGAATTTGCTGGACCAAAAGAAAAATGCTGACCATCTACTTCATACAGGATTCAGGAAATCACGCTGATGCAATTTAAGAATAATATTATGATATTACCGCGGTAGCTGTAGACATAATGCATGCTAAAAGTGTAGTCTGTAATTTTAGAAATGACATCAAAACAAGTTATTTCTTAATGCAAGTAAATGTCTGGCAGAGCAGATATCAAAATATCTGGAGTTAGTTAAAATGGAAGACATCTGTTTTATATATTACAACTGATAAATATCTAGCAGCGACCTAGTAATGTCTAGTACTTAACATAATGCTTTTGTGGTTAAATAAGTGGAAAAAAGGCATTGCATGATTAAAAATATCTTCAGTTTAGTAGATTCGATTTTTTTAATAGGGAGCAACCTTTTAACTTGGATAAAATGCATGCATATTTTTTGCAAACCAAGATATCTGCAAATAAAGTAACACATAACTGACAATTCAAATACATTTCTAATTTCAAATGAGATTTTAAAAGGATATAAACAGAACGAATTAACAAAACGGAAAGCATGATTTGCAAAAGTGTCTGCCTATTCAAATATCACAGACAGTTTTGAAAATGCTTGCACTTAGAGTCTTTCACAAGGAAGCATTGCTTTAGGTGTTGCTGGGGCCTGACACCAGGAGCGAACTAATCTCTAATCTTCCTTTCTTTCCTC
>NW_015511045.1:0-1626 GCF_001515645.1 Sinocyclocheilus grahami
TCTGTGTAAAATGTATACTTAAACTCAAAAACAGCCCAAATGGTTGCTCCATTACAAATCAAATACTGTGCACAGGTGAAAGGAAATTCATAAGATTCCAGATATTCATTCACCTTATTCGTCTGGTTTCTTGCATGCATCATTTTCTAACCTTTGCACAGATACTATGCTATTTAAAATGATGCCGTTTTCAATTACTTTTAATCTTTATACACTTTTTGTTGTATACACATTATATGAAGTAGTTTGTTGATACTGACACGTTATTGAAGTGCCTTTCTGCAAAACTGAAAAAGAAGTTTTGAAATAACATTTGCCCATTTTATTAAGGCTATAATTGAGGGTATTAAATAGAAACATTGTCCTGGGCCTTGTTAAGAGGGAGATCCAATAAGATCCTCTCAATGTATAATCCACTCATATTATTATTGGTTTATTTCAGGGGTGTCCAATCCTGCTCCTGGAGGGATGAATGTCCTTCAGAGTTTAGCTCCAACCAGCTCCAGCACACTTGCTTAGAAGTTTCTAGTGAGTCTTGAAGACCTTGATTAGCTGGTTCAGGGGTGTTTAATTAGGGTTGCAACAGCAACAGGTTTGGATACTGCTAATTAATTTAGGGACAGTACAAAAAAACTATGACTCCAGCCAAAAAATTGAAAATGCATTGCACACAGAGAATACATCATATGTTAATTTGCATCTCAAGTCCCTAGAAAGGCTTGTCTTTAAACATAATAACCAGTATACACTCTTAAATATAAAGCTGCTTAAAAGGTTCTTCACATGCAGCGATGCCATAGAAGAACCATTTTTGGTTCGACAAAGAACCAATCAGTCAAAGGTTTTTTAAAGAACCATCTCTTTCTTACCTTTTTATAATCTGAAGAACCTTCTTTCGCCACAAAGAACTTTTTGTGAAACAGAAAGGTTCTTCAGATGTTAAAGGTTTTTATGGAACCATTTAGACAAAAAGGTTCTTTTATGGCATCGTGAAGCACCTTTATTTTTAAGAGTGTAGGCCCAGTGGCGAGAAGACCCATTGAAAAATTTACAAAGACATGATATAATGCCAGACATTTCCTTTATTTTACCCAAAAGCTAAACTTCTAACTTAGGGCGAATTACTGCTTGGACATAGTAAACATCTTCTTTCTGGACCGAAGAATGCATAAGCAGTAACACTCAATTCCAAGAAAACCTGCAAATTCACAGTTCAGCGGAAGAAGGGAGGAGAGTTGAAGGGGGAGTGTGGTCATATGTGCGTCACGCTGCTCTTACTCAGCTTCCACCTGCCAAGGAAAACGATATGCCTCTGAAGGGCTTCTTAACTTGGCTGTACACACATGCTGGCAAATGAGCTCTTTGGATTTAAACACTGAACAAGTGTATCTGTATAATGAATAAGAAAATAAAAAAAAACATATATAATACAAAAACCATATCTCACTGACTTTCTACACCTACACTGTTAACTACACTGAGAAAAGTTAGCTATGTCCATTAAAGCTTTTAATCTCGACAAAGAATGGCTATGCTTTATATAATTTATTACTTTTTATATAGGCTACATTGTAGGCTATTCATACACACACACACACACACATATATATATATATATATATATAT
>NW_015511045.1:5259-6372 GCF_001515645.1 Sinocyclocheilus grahami
CATTTTATAATTCTCTGGAAGAGAGAATGTGCATCTAAGCTATTAAATGATTGTATAATCTCATATAAATTTGTATTAAATGTTTTTTTTTGTGCCAGAATAAACAGACAACCCGTTCTTTCATTTGGTGGCTCATTGAGATAGTTATTAACTGACATTAGTTCTTCATTCCCAGCTTATAGTAGCATAGTAGTATAGTAAGTTCTTTTAAATAAGGGATAGGTATAGATCACATGCCCTTAAATCTCCCTACACACAGGATAGCACATATTGCACTAAGATTATTTATTTCAGCCCAATATGCAGTTTTTGTGCTGAAAATATACTAATAAAGAAGTCTTTGCTACTTGTGAGTATGTGTTTTGGGGTACAGTTTACATGAGGTTGACACTGCATTTAAAATATTGCTTTTGCAAATATACACTGACATTTCTTCGAATTCAAGAGATGTATTGAGTTAATTTGTAAACACATTTCTAAGATTTTCCTGGCACATGTTGCTCATTGTCTTTCAGAGGATGCTGCACTACATGACCTTTATTGATTGTGTAAACGTTTGTCTGTGAAGCTAAGTGGTTCCAGTATTCCTGGACAGTTTTACAGCGTTGCATTGCTCATCCACTTTCCAGATTTTCTTTTGTATTATTTCTTTTTTGTTTACCTCTTGTGTAGCTTAATACAGTATATGCCTTTCTGTTCTGTTTCTAATTAAAAATTCAGAGCTGTCCAAAGATCTGCAGGCCTCACATTTTGAGTCACCTGAAAATATTCCTGATCACTGTGCAAGACTGATCTGGTGAAAACATTCTCAGCATTTCTGTATGTTGATTAAGCTGAAATATGAGAAATCGTGAACCAATAGTATGTTTGCACAGGGAAAAAACAACAACACACCCTTATTTTTTTTTAATTTTGCAGACCATCAATATTGGCAATGGATGTAAGCAGAAAGAAACTGAAAGACTTTCCCCCTCACCACCACCAAATAACAAACATAACAACCCAGCTCCCTCAGCGAAATATAGGTCAGATCCACTGCATACATTAACTGGGCCTTCCTGGCCAACAGATACATTGAAATGGCCATTCTTTTTCAACTTCTTCAACAGATGT
>NW_015511045.1:7651-8102 GCF_001515645.1 Sinocyclocheilus grahami
TGGAAACATGAAGTGTGGACATGAAGATTTATTTAGTGGGTTTGTGCTGCTTGTAACTGTCCAAACTGTGGTTTCCATGGTGATTCCCAATGCCACCCACTTAGAAGCCATCCTGGAAAAATACATGGATAAGGATGAGACATGGTGGCAATCCAAGTCAAGGGGTAAAAGAGCAATTTCACAGAGCGATATGCAACTGATTCTTGACCTACATAATAAGCTGAGGGGTCAAGTGTACCCCCCTGCCTCAAACATGGAGTACATGGTAAGATCACATGATGATTAGTCACAATTCTACTGAATCATGTTCCTAACTTATGATCAAACCATGAACAAAAATATATTTTCTGCACAATGTCAAAAATCGAGGGTCAGACTTGGTTTTACCTGCCAAATAGTGAATAAAAAGAAATTGTCTACTACATTTTTTTTAATATCTCATGGCCAATAT
>NW_015511045.1:9708-10887 GCF_001515645.1 Sinocyclocheilus grahami
TCTTTCATACAAATCACTTTAAATCAGTAGAGTTTACCCTAATGCCAGTTTTAATATGGCTTTGTTTTGTCCCAAGTTAGTGAAACAGAAATTCTTTATGGTTTTGTGTGTGGACTCAACTGTATTAGGCACTCAAATACAGGACTGATAACCATATTCTGCTGCTGTGTGAATATAGCTTGTGGCTCTTCGCTGTGACAGGTGTGGGACACTGAACTGGAGAGGAGCGCTGAGCACTGGGCACACACTTGTCTGTGGGAACATGGACCATCTCACCTACTGACCCGGATCGGCCAGAACCTGGGAGCTCACTGGGGCAGGTGCTGTATTACAAATGGATAAAAACAATATTGATGTCACATCAAATATCAATTGCATCTCATTGAGTTCTTATACAGTGCACTAATACAGTTTGCTTTAAATATGATTGTCTTTAGAGACAGACCTCCGACATTTCATGTCCAAGCCTGGTATGATGAGGTGAGAGATTTCAGCTACCCCTATCCACAAGAGTGTAACCCTCACTGCCCCTACAGATGCTCTGGACCAGTCTGCACGCATTACACACAGGTAAACCCACATTCACGTTTTAACAATTTACATTTTGCGATGATACAAGCAATCAGTTGAGATATGCTATATAGTAATAGCGATATTATGATTTGTTCACAGCTGGTTTGGGCCACAACCAACAAAATTGGCTGTGCCATCAATGTGTGCTATAACATGAATGTATGGGGGATGATATGGACCAAAGCTGTGTACCTGGTCTGCAATTACTCTCCCCCGTAAGAATGTTAAGCTTTTTTTGTAATTTGCAGTGTGATATAATTCTAATAAAGCACTATTATTAGCTTTTGTCATGTGGCATCTATTTCACAGAGGTAACTGGTGGGGACATGCACCATACAAGCACGGGACCCCTTGCTCTGCCTGCCCACCCAGCTATGGCGGCGGTTGCAGAAACAATCTCTGCTATAAAGGTACTAAACCATAGTATATAGACCAAATATTGAGATGACAAATTTGATTCATTATTATGACGTATTACACAGTTAATTTGATTAAAATATGTGTGACATCCCTAAACTAGATAAGAAAACAACATTTAGCTAACATGTGAAGGCTGTAGGTCCTGAATCATTTGAAAAATGTAATTAAATTGTGCTCTCTTCAGAT
>NW_015511046.1:0-921 GCF_001515645.1 Sinocyclocheilus grahami
ACTTTTCTCACCTCTTTTTTACTTTCACCTCATCACTATATACTCAACACAAACGGCCTCTCTTTCGCTTTTTTTTCTTAATCTTTTTCTCTCCTCCCACACACTAATAATCCCAGCAAATAATCAAGCCGTGTCCTGTCGGCTACATTAACTACAGTAATTGGGAAGCCATAGTCTTTCTTTCTGTTCAGTGGAAATGAGAATTCCCTACTGCTACTCTCCTTTAAGTGCAAGACTTGCACAATCAGATAATGACTACATCCTCAACAGGCATGTATTTGAAATAGTGGTGATGGAGTAGTCATCTAGCATATCTAATGCTTGTGAGGCTTGCAGGTTTAGCCGTGACTCACACATCGTTAAAACAGCACATAGCTGAAATCACTGGAATTAGTCATTCAGTTTGGAGGCGGATGATGAGAGGTGACGTAAACAGCTAAACAAATTGAATGCTTAGAGCTGGAATCTGGCATAATATGCAACACCAGATAAAGACCATCATCTGTTTCATAACTGTCAGCAGGTGTCCGACTGCAATGATTAAGGGCGCATACACACCAATAATTGTGTTGTATTAGAGAATACTGCAAAATCATTGATTTCAATGAGATTGGTGCACTACAAAGACAACAGAACACTAGGTTTGGCTTAGACAACTCAGACACAGACATCCATTGATGGATGAGGAGCAGGTTTAGTTGTACTTTTTTCAATTCACTGTATTATCTGTTTCCACACTCTCAAGCTGTATCTTGCTCTGTCCTATCCATAGATTGCTCCATCAGAGCTTCCTCTAGTCTATACAGTATGTGCCATAACACCTTGACAAGGGGTCTACAATACAATTCCAGGACAAAAACCACAGTAAAGGAGAGCTAAAAGAGGGAATGTACCCTTTACCTTCAGACACATTTGTCCCTG
>NW_015511046.1:6637-7437 GCF_001515645.1 Sinocyclocheilus grahami
ATGGGGGAGGTAAAGGGGTGAGGGTGGGGGTGGGGGGGTAATAAGCAGCTTCCAGGGCTGCCGATGTCTTTGATCCTGATGGGCAGCGCATGCAAGCCTGGGGCTGGAGTGGCTTTCCTGGATGGAGGCCTGCATGCTGGAGAGATCTAGGAGAGCTCGAGGGTTTGGACATTCATTTTAGACATCAGACACTTTGCCAGCGCTTGCTATCTCTCATGTTAATGTGAATATATTACGATGATCTTTGCAGAGCTATCTAACCTTCAAACAATGTTCAGTGGCTATAGAGAATGGGAGAATGATGTCACAGCACAATGCATTGTGGGAATTTAGGACATGGGAGTTAGAGTAGAATTTGAAGTGAATGTAAACATTTTATATTATTTTATGTTAATATTATTCAGTGAGAATGGTTATGGTAATTGACACAGTAAGCATTAACCATTCAAACAAAATCTTAGTTGAATAATATAAAATGTCTACATTCACTACTGAACTCGGGTTCAAGCGAAACTGAAATTTGGTAAGGTAAACTACTTAAAATGTGGTTTTATGACTATAGATATATTATACAGTATATTACAAATACATTGATTTGCATTGAACTGCAAATCCGCTCACACCACAAATATTTGTGGCATCTTGTTGATACCCTTGTGCACTTGCATCTTGTGTACGATTGAGCCCATTAATTTTCTTTATTTACTACACTCCACTGTTTACTTGTTCAGCATCTCTAATAGTAAAGAATCATGAATTTCATTCAAGGCATTCAAGTGAAGTTATATATTTTTACAGTA
>NW_015511046.1:8379-10883 GCF_001515645.1 Sinocyclocheilus grahami
GTTGGACACATCTCAGAATAATGCATGTTCTGTTCAGCTGTTCGTAGGACGTATCTTTTTCTCCATTGACTGGCTCAAGTAAGTTCTCTTGATACTGTTCTCCTGGGGACACATGAGACTGTACTTTTTTTTTTTACATGGGTAATACATCTGCACATGGGCAATAAATCTGCAAAGGACTGCCTCTAAAGCAGGACATCAATGAATAGTTTTACATTATCACACCATTGCCCTGCTGCTATCACCTGTCTATATAGTACCAGGCACAAATATCATGCAAACAATATAAGTGTTGTAAGTGAATAAGTGAATAGAACCCATTATTATCATTGTCTACACTGGATACAGATGCCCATTAAATTTCAGAAATAGTCCATGAGCTTAAGTCTGAAGAGTTAATGGAAGAGTTAAGGAACGTTCACTTTGATCATTCAAGAAAGCAGAGTGTAACTTCATCGATTGTAGCATCACCTTTTAAATCTATTGCCAAAGAATTACTAATAACCTACCCTGATGGAAAGGTTCCCAACTTCTCCCATGAGGAGCTTGACCTTGTTGCTACATTTCATTTATCTTTTTTCATCTGTTTCTTCAGAGCAAACAGACACACAATGGCCAGAGCCCATCAACTTAAGCCACTCTATCAACTTTGTAATTCCTGCTGAACATTATTATTCTTAAATCACATGAACGGAAATGGAAATCTCATTCAAATAAAATAACATTTGAGTGTGTATGAGTGTCCTGTATAAAATAGAGCTCTCTTTTAAGTAAACTTTGTTGTCTTCATCTCATGTAGCAGTCTATGGCACCACAAAATTTGTAAAAGTCAAGTCACATTTATCTTTATAACGCTTTATACAATAGAGATTGTTTCAAAGCAACTTCAGTATTAAGCAGGAAAGCAACAGAATCAATGAACCAATTTTCAAAAATTAGGCAAATCCAAATTGTACTGTAAAGCAGCTGTAGCAAGACAATAGTGTCATTATTTAGCTCCATTTAGTTCAGTGTTGGTTCAGTTCAGTTTCAATAACTGTAAAGTTAATTCATTATGAAATAAGTTCAATTCAGTTATAAGCAGCACTACTGAGAACAGTAAGATAAGTCTTGATTTCATTCAGTTTAACAGTTTAATAATAGGGACTATGTTGCAAAATTAATCAACAGTGAACAAATTATTTGACACTGAAAACACATTAAGTAGAATAAATAAATGTAGCTTTGATTTTCAGAGAAACAAGTATGGGAACTTAGCATGTTTTCTAAATCTGCAAACATAATACAGTATTTCATGCTTTAGAACAGTCAAAAAATTACATACAGCAGCTTTAACAGCAGCTCAAAAGTATTGCATATTCTGACAAAATTGTATTTCTCTGGTGTCGCTCTGGTTAGCCCTGCACTATATGCACTTCTTATTGTTCAAATGACTTTAAATATCTTAACTTCTTATTTGTCAAATAACTTTAAATATCTTAAATATCATTAAACATCTTATTGACTGGCATTCAGTGTGCTCCAAAAATCCATGCTTATTTAGAACATATGAATAAGCTCAGGTATAATGGCTACCCTGGAAATTCTTATCCCATGCCATTGCAACACAGCTGCATGGATCTGATAGCAGTTTATTGAGTGAGGCAGGAACGCAGAGCATCACTGATGTGAAGCATTTCAAGTGCTATTCAGTCTATGAGTTTGAATCCTAGCCTGTAATTACTCAAGAGATGGTGCAGGAACTGAAATCAATAACTGTCAAATTACAAACATGAATGTCCTGCGTATTATCACTGTTTGAGCGTGTGTATGCCTATGAAAAAGAAAGAGAATTACCAAATCTGCAATTGAATGATGGCTGAAGGGAGTCTAGAATCTCTACATAAAAAAGACGAAATCACTTCAGAGGCAAAGCTCTAATGAAAATTGGAGCAAATTCATTGGCCTTAAAATATTGAGTACTTGTCTGATGCAAAGATGTGAGGTTTAATGGAGGCCAACATACTGTATATCATAATTGATTGAATTCATGGGAGCAATAGGTCTTGATGACCTACTACTGGACCTACTGGAATTTAGCCGTACTGTACTGTTTTAACCACTGGCGGTTAATTCTGCCCAGAGTGAAAGAAATAATAAGAGAAACAAACAAACAAGGAACATTTTGCAGTATGTATGCTGTGCACAATAACACATTTCTTGCATTTATGGAATATATGAATGGGCATATACGTTTAAAACAGTATACAACCCAAGCAAAATGTGTGTAATACTTTATCCTGCAATACAGTGCACACTCAGTATTCGATATTGACAAAAGTAGATTTTCTTTTTCTTCTGGCATGTATATCTAGATAAAATGGACAACTGTGTAATAAATGCAGGCTGAATTAGACATACAATACAGCATAGTAAGATCAACAATATAGCACACTAGCCAGCTAGTGATAGATGTGTTATGGATGGAAGGAACAAACAGACATAACGACAGATGTATTTTGACA
>NW_015511047.1:0-677 GCF_001515645.1 Sinocyclocheilus grahami
GGAGTTGGTGCCCTACGCAAACTGCGTACTCTGCATATAGGGAGCTGCGGTACTGGCGCCAGCCTGAACACACATTTTGTCCATTCTCCTCTTTCCAGGTAGCACTGTTACTTGTCAAATTTGTCTGCCAAGTACGGAAAATGGGGAATCATATGTCTTAATATACAAACGAGGCAAATTAAGTGTTAACATCATAATTCCATTCACTGTGAAGTCATTTTCTATACAGAGTTGTTTTAATTCAATATGCAAAGTTGTTTTAGTCAAGTCAGTCCACTCTGGCCATCTTAATGCTTCTGGGTAACTATTTCTGTGTTGCTGGCAGGCATACAGGTAGGCCTACATCCTATTTACTTGAATAGAGTATGACGTAACTTTCCAAAACTGGTTTATCAACATTATGTTTCAATAATATACACTACTGTTGAAAAGTTCACTACTGTTCAAAACTGGGGTCAGTACTAAATGTTCTTTTGAAATGTCTGTTTATCAAAGAATCTTCCCCAAAAATGTATGAGAGTTTCCACAAAAACATCAAAACAGCACAACTGTTTTCATTGATAATAAGAAGAAATGTTTCTTGAGCAGCAAATCAGCGTATCAGAATGATTTCTGAAGGATCATGTGACACTGAACTGAAGACTGGAGTAATGACTGCTGAAAATTCAGCTTTGCCA
>NW_015511047.1:2418-2699 GCF_001515645.1 Sinocyclocheilus grahami
CAGGACACCGGCCCTCCAGGACAGAGTTTGGGCACCCCTGCTTTAGGGTCTCTGAAGGCAGAGAAAAAACTGTGAATAATAAGAGCATATTATATATAATTAAACATTCAATGTTTGCATTTAGGGACAGAAATATTGTGTCTGTTGACTTTTATACAATAAACATGCTGAGTCACCTCTTGATGAACTGAAGTAAAACCATTTGAGAACCACCTCACTATAGTGTAGTAGATGTTTTACTATTACCACAATGGCTGGAGGGCTTTAAAATGCTTAAAATT
>NW_015511047.1:2709-3698 GCF_001515645.1 Sinocyclocheilus grahami
TTTTTTTTGTATGCACAGTATGTAAAACTGTTGCCAAACTTACTAGTCAAAGCTGTTGATTATGAGTCATGGTCAGTCTGGAGCAGAGCTTTGAATGTTTCTTACAGTTTGAACCCCTACTGCCTAACAATCACAGGAAAGGGTCGCTTGAGGGCTGTAAACAGTCAGTGTACACAGACAGTGTAACAGACGGCTGCATTGTTGGTAGAGAGAGGCGGGAACAGGGAGAGGTGTGCACAGCTGCCGGACACTACCCTTCTGATTGGGTCTGCCACATATCCTGATACAGCAACACTCATTTTCGTCGTACAAGGTGCAATGCATTTTTATCCCATTAAAGGAATGGTTTACCCAAAAATGAAATCATTTACTCACCTTCATGTCATTCCAAACCTGTATGAATTTCCTTCTTCTGTGGAACACAAAAGAAGATATTTTGAAGAATGATGGTAACCAAACAGCTTCGGTTCCCATTGTATGGTCAAAAAAATATATAATGGAAGTCAATAGGGACCAAATCTCTTCGGTTACCAATGTTTCTCAGAATATCCTCTTTTGTGACTTACAGTCTTGTACCTAAATATAATGAATACTATTTTTGACTAATGCGTATAAAATAATGCTCACTCGCAGGAAATAAATACTCATATTAGGGCCTAGAAAATCTACCCTTATGGTGGCTGCCATGCTGAGGTCACATGACCACAGTCTAATACTTTCCAAGGGGTCACGATTTGGCTGGTTAGCATAGCCTAGTTAGCATCTGCTGGCACTGTAGATGCCGTAACTACACCCACATGTTCTAAAAATCATCTCTTTCCATTGACGGCCATTCAGAACTTATTTCTGCATGCAAAGTGTATGTCATTTTTTAAAATAAGAATAGTGATTCTTTCCTTGTGGGTCATAACGTAGAAGTGTGTTGTAGATCCTTTAGGGCAGGAGTGCCCAAACTCAGTCCTGGAGGGCCAGTGTCCTGCAGAGTTTAG
>NW_015511047.1:5261-6766 GCF_001515645.1 Sinocyclocheilus grahami
AAATAGCCTACGTCGTTGAAGCCCATCCTACTGTAGATAAACAGAACATCCAAGCTTATTAACTAACAATCATGTACCTCAAAGAAGCACAAGTAAAGATATAGGTGAAAACAGAATACAGTGACGTCAACCTTGGTTTTAATAAGCAGTTATTTTATGACACAGAACGCGTTGGTGAAACTCATGCATCTAGCAAGAACTTAATACACAAAATAGTCATATTGATTCAAGCATTTAACATTTATGAATTAATTAAATGTCAGTAATGAACAATACTGCACAAATTATAGCTATCACAAGGTAGGTCCTATTCTATCCCAAACGCGTACATTAAAGTGGATATACAGTATACAACACCCCATCAGTTATATTCAGGTCAGGTGCCACCTGTTGGCGCAGTTTTGTAACTTAGAGAACAACTTTTGTTATGTCGAGATCACGAGAAAATTAGTCGTTATAACGAGAAAACAAGAAGCGAAAAAAAATGTCGAGATAACGAGAAAATTAAGTCATTATAACAAGAAAACAAGAAGGAAAAAAATATATATTGCATGGCCGCTTAGAACTTCCATAGATATTTCCAGAGACAGTACGTTAAACATTTTGTTTGTGTAATTAACATGTTTAAGGTCAAAGCAACACCGCAAACAGTCGGAGCGCCTTCAGGATGCAGAATTATTCTAAAATCTTTTAGAGCTGCTTGGATTCAACTCACTTTTAATTTTCCTTTTATTTGAAAGAAAATTATATATAATTTGTAATTTTTAGTAGTCATATGCTGTGACTGATATCATGTGCGTTACAAGCTTCTGTTTGAAAAGAGCATGTGTAGCTATGTATATGTGTGTGTGTGTGTGTGTGTACGTGTGTTTGTGTGGTTTCCACAAAGAAATGTAGAAAAAAACAAAAGATTACAACACTGTAGAACATCACTGAATTAAATTAGCCTATACACTTTACATATAAATCACATTTCTTATCAATATACATTTAATGATTAACAATAAAGATTAATAATAAGGAAAAGAGGCACATTACAAATAGCCTACGTCGTTGAAGCCTGTCCTACTGTAGATAAACAGAACATCCCCGCTTATTAACTAACAATAATGTACCTCAAAGAAGCACAAATAAAGATATAGGTGCAAACAGAATACAGTGACGTCAACCTTGGTTTTAATAAGCAGTTATTATTTTATGACACAGAACGCGTTGGTGAAACTCATGCATCTAGCAAGAACTTAATACACAAAATAGTCATATTGATTCAAGCATTTAACATTTATGAATGAATTAAATGTCAGTAATGAACAATACTGCACAAATTATAGCGATCACGCGTACAGTAAAGTGGACATACAGTTTAGCCTACAACACCCCATCAGTTATATTCAGGTCAATAGTGCCACCGGTTGGCGCAGTTTTGTAACTTGGAGAACAACTTTCTTAATGTCGAGATCACTAGAAAATTAAGTCGTTATAACGAGAAAACAACTCTCGTTATG
>NW_015511047.1:6935-8267 GCF_001515645.1 Sinocyclocheilus grahami
TGTGACCTCAGAATTGACCAACTCTGAACTCTGCTTTCATTTCAGCAGGAATTAAGTGACTTAACAAATGATTAACCAAAGGTTTGCAAACAGCATATTGACATTTTAACTGATTCACTTAACTCTACATAGTTTAACTTTCTTCAATGTATTAGCCTAATGTGTAGCCTAACCAGATCTGTCAGTTCTAACACTGATTATAGACCCTTTTACGTAAGCGTAGATAACCCATGAATCAGCAAAACAGATGAATTACAGTTATTTGATCTTTTTAAATGGAGACTTCCCCAATGTTTGTGAGTTGAAGGCAGGATACTTAGCTGTTGGTTGTGCAGCTCTGAAAGGCCCAATGCCAGTTTTCCTCACTGGCAAGAGAAAATATATGCCAGTGTAGGTGCCATGACAATATAGCTTTCTCGGAATATGTCAAAGGTCACTTTTGTCAGCTGGACACTGACTAGCAACCAGTTTGGAATGTTGTTTGTTGTCCTGGTGAATCCAGGTGAATTTCAATGATCATGATTCAGTGATCTGGAAAACTGAGTAGTGAAGTGACTGCATGTATATCAAGACTGCAGGCTAATGAACTAGTTCATTATAGTTTAATAAAGTCATAGAGTAGTGTTATAACTATTATTTTCAGCTAGTATCGCACATTAAATCCTTATAAATTATTCTAAAATTATGTTTTGTGATTTCTTTCGGGAAGGAAAACAAGGTTTAATTCAAAATATAGAATATATACACGTATATGTTTCTTATTCTTACTAAGGCTGCATTTATTTAATCAAATACAGTTAAAACAAAAAACATTACAATAACTGTTTTTGTTTTAATAGAATATAAAATGTAATTTATACTTGTGAAGGCATAGTTACATTGTCAGCAGTAATTACTCCAGTCTTCAGTGTCACATGATCCTTCAGAAATCGTTCTAATATGAGGATTTGCTGCTCAAGAGACATTTCTAATCATTATCAGTGTTGAAAACAGTTGAGCTTAATATTTTTGTGGAAATCATGACTTTTCTTTAGGATTATTTGATTAATAGAAAGTTGAAAAGAACAGCATTTATTTTAAAATAGAAATATTTAGCAAAAGTGTAAAAGGCTTTACTGTCACTTTGGATCAATTTAATGTGTCCTTGTTTAATAAAAGAAAAAAAAACACTTTTAGACCCCAAACATTTGGTCTATATTGTATTTTTATATTATAAAATATGAGTTAAATTTTTGTGGTGAGGCTTGCGATACATGATGTGTTTTGTTTAAAACAGAAAAAAACTCCCAGCATTTCTTAGCTTTTTTCTGATGTGAAAGAGTGGCAACAAGC
>NW_015511047.1:8277-8779 GCF_001515645.1 Sinocyclocheilus grahami
TCTTATTGTTATTCCAATAAATAATGAAGTGAACGGAACACGCGTCGGCTGTAATTCCCCGCACAAGGAAGGCCACCACACACATTGTTGGTTAGATATCAGTGATGCCATCTCATGTACTAGCGTGATGTAATTTAGAGGCATATGGGCTGTGTTTGAAACGAAGCAGGTTTTGTGGGAGGATGGAGAATTGCTGACACATGTCTGGGCAGAGTGTTTTCTTTGCCATTGTGATTTCATGTAGCTATGTTGTCTTTAATTAAATCAACCTAAAGAATTGGGTGGACATGCAAGGAATGTCATCTTATGTCCCATCAGAAAGAAGCATCAGATATCAAAGAGGGTTTCTTTGATCAGAAATATCATGATGTAACCCACTATGGAATAATAATAGCCAGTATCTCCTTCTAGATTGTACTGTACCTCGAAATGAATTGAGCGTGCCAGTGACCTCCCCTGTGACCTCAGAATTGACCAACTCTGAACTCTGCTTTCATTTCAG
>NW_015511047.1:9987-10898 GCF_001515645.1 Sinocyclocheilus grahami
CAGCATTTCTTAGCTTTTTTCTGATGTGAAAGAGTGGCAACAAGCAATATGCTTAGAAATTACATTAAGTTTTCTGCAGTTTTCTGTGTAGACTCATCATGGGATGAAGGCTGACTGTAGTAACTTAACCTTGACATTAACCGTTTATGCCAGAAAAGCCAATATTGAACATTTGGTGTTAACCATTGATGACCTTTCACATTTTTGGCTCATATCTTTATTCCAAGTTTTTACCAGACTGTTATGTAGAAAGCATAAGGGTTTTGCAAAAAATAAGAGAATATCACACAAACAGGCAGTGGTCCTCTTGATTTCACTTTTTTGGGATTTAATCCTTTGGGTGTGTCTTAGGAACTCTTACATCTGAAATAAATTAATAATAAAGTATCGCAGTGTATCAGAAAGACGAGCTGTGATTGTTTTTGAGGAGTCTGTGTGTGAGATCTCAACCAGTCATCTACTAAACTGAAGAACCAACTGTAGTCTGATATACATTTTTATAAGCATATCCTGATTGCAACATTTTTGCTTCTTCAACAAGTTTAAACATAGCATTAACTCATGTTTTATGATGATGAGAGAGAGAATTTTTGATGCCCATAGGCATAACGGTGCTTTCAAACTTTTCCCTACATGGTAAAAAGTGTTTATTAATTGATTGTGTGCCTTTAGCTCTTCCTCTTCTGTAATTCATTTAAAGGTTTACCTTGTTAGCGAACTTGTTTTCCAGAAGAAATCTCTGGGTTGAAGTATATTCAATAAATAATGCACCAATGCATTTATAAATGCATGTTAAAACATGTTGCTATCATTAGAAAGTGTCAATATTATATTGTAGTGAAATACCTACTAGGGTTGTGACGGTTAGGAAATTTTCCCACCGGTTAATCGACGTGTGACAACACCAATAA
>NW_015511048.1:0-634 GCF_001515645.1 Sinocyclocheilus grahami
CCGCATATTAATAGATGGCCTGAGAAGAGTGTGAATAAGTCTATTCCTCACAGGCCATGCTGACTGCCTAAAAAAAAGAGTTCAGAATCAGATCTTTTCGAAATTCTTTTAACTATATAAGCAAAAAATGTTTATTGATACCCATGAAGTTATACAAAATGGAAAAAAAAAGTCTATGTGTTTGTCTTGATGCTGTGGGAGGAGAGTGTGAAGGTAACATATAACTGGTGTTTCTGAATCTGCTCTTTTTGTTCCCCTTTTCTTTTTTTCTAACATTGGTGTTAATCTGCAAGGCTGTTGAGAAAAACGTCTCAACTAGGTAAATGTCAGCATGCTTTATTATTTGATTCATTAGTCATTTTGTGAATTGCTCGTAATTAATTTGACTGTAAATATATAAATGTGTTTCTGTGTGTGCGATACGGTGTTGAATGAATGAATGTTAATCCTCATCTTTTTAAAACAGTGTTTTTAATTTATCAGATACTTTGAGTAGCTGCATCTTATTCATTTATTTGATGTGAAGGTTTCACCTCTCTCTGTTATCTTAACATTAAGCATTTTAATTTTATTATCCCCGTCTTTAGCCTTTAGCTGAAAGTAATTGAATTGAACTGAAAATATAGGAAAAATA
>NW_015511048.1:15084-15636 GCF_001515645.1 Sinocyclocheilus grahami
TTGAAGTGAGGCAAGATTAAGAAAGCGCGTGAACACATAGAGTTGCGAATAAAGTCAGTAGCAGTGGTATTCAGGTGCAGAAATGTAATAATTAAGTGTAAAATAACACAATAGTGCTCACTGCATAAGTTAAATACAGATTAAAGCTGTGGTGTTGTTTGATTAGCAGACAGAAGCAGGGATTTATAGGCTGCTGTCTCTTTAAGACCAAATGCACTGACCTAATACTGACACACATCTGGTTTCTTTCTCAGCTGTTTACGTTCACTTAAGTCAGGGGTGCCCAACCCTGTTCCTGGAGATCTACCATCCTGCAAAGTTCAGCTCCAACCCTGATCAAACTCACCTGAACCAGCTAGTTAATCTCTTAGGTAGCACTTGATAATTACAGACAGCTGTGCTGGAGCAGGGCTGGAACTGAAGTCTGCAGGTAGATAGATCTCCAGGAACAGGGTTGGGCACCCCTGTCTTAAGTGAACGTAAACAGCTGAGAAAGAAACCAGATGCGTGTCAGTATTAGGTCCGTGCATTTGGTCTTAAAGAGACAGCAGC